>NC_049169.1:117630253-117857753 GCF_009769625.2 Cygnus olor | reverse complement strand
ACACAGACTACTGAAAAGCCAAGGGAGCCTGCATTGCAGTTTTACACCTGATAGTTGGAAAAACGTGTTGGGGTATCGTAATTCTGACTTGGATTGTCTACGCAGAACTGTTATTTTGTAAGGTGGGAAGACAAAGACAGACTAAAGCCAAAGAGACCAGAAGTGCACAAAGCTCTTCCCCATACTGGTGAAACTATCTCGAGGAAAAGACTGGAGGGGTGAAAATTTGCTTTGGTCAAGGCATACAACATTGAGGAAGCAGCAAGTTACCAAGAAAATTATTAGAGTGAGGTGCTGGCAGAAAAATGTTCAGACTGATGGTAAAGATGCTTTAGCAGAAGAATATCTAATAATGCCTCAGACTGCAAGTCTGGGTCCTTGCCTGAGTTCAGTTAGACAGTATTTTTCCTCCATTTAACACTGAGGGCTCAAAAAACAAGAGATGGCTACTCAGAGAGTTGACTAACGTCAAGTTGACTAACGTAAAGCCTTCCCACCCCATGAGCACTTCCCGATGCACAGCTTCCCTTGTGCTCTGATAACATCGCTCCGTGCTGCCTACGTGACAGTCAGGAAATATAGCTTCCAGCTTCATTCTGTAGCCTTTTTCTATTGTGGTATGTACAGAATGCCTTTATTCCTTCTCACAGGAAGGAAAATGAATCAATCCTTCCAATAATTCAAACATACCAAGTTTGCATGTACCATGGAGACCTCAAGAGACCCAAGTAAATGAATAAAGGTTCTTGAAATGATTTATGACAGGAATTGCTGGTATTATTGTGAAAGTGTCAGAGGAGGAAGGTAGAGATGAAGTTGATAAAGGCAGTTAAATTTATAAACAGTATAGATATGGCCAAGAAAATTAGGATAAACAAAAAGAAACTCTACAAACATGAGAAATCACCAACAAGTAATGAGACTTCAAGGCATGACAATGGAAAAGTACAGATGAAGCTGATATTGTTCAGAATGCTTTTTGTTTCATTGCTCACAATGGAAGCTGAAGGTCATTTTCTAGTGATTGAGATATATTTTCCTTGGGGAGAAACAAAAATGTTCAAAGGCTTCATGATTATACTGGAATAGATAATTAGACAATAAGGACTCTTACAGGTTGACAAGGCCCAGAAGATTTCCAGGCACAACAAAAGTATCTAAGACAGATACTGGAGCAAAGGAATGGATTTGGTTATGGCCTATCTGGAATTACAATACACTGGGGACTCAGTTCTGTTGCCAAAATATCTGTATCTGAAACACCTGCATAGGATCAGCAGGCATGACAGAGGGTCTCCAGGAAATCTGTGACTTCCATATCAGCTGTGGAAGCAAAATGGATGTCTGAAAATACCTCAAATAACACAAGATGCTGGCTTTGCTCAGTCAAGCCTCAGGTCTTTCATTCAAATAGTGGATGGTCACTAGAGCAGCACATGTCCGTCAGCAGAAGATGGTAATGTAAATCAACTCCAGTGGGAACTCCTGGAAGTCAAAATCAAGTATAGAGTTAGTTCAAATTGGTATTGGGTTATGCATGTATCAATTAATTTATTTGTATTTACTTTCAAAATGAGATCTATTCCTCTGATATTTTATTCTTTAAATATGGCAAAAAAATGGGAATATTCATTAATTATTGACTCATCCATTGACAGGAAAGACAGACTGTAATGCCTGCAAGACTGAGATGGAGGAAAAACTTATGAGTTTAATTCTGAATCCAGCATTTCTCCTTAAGGCAATCTACTTGCCCTGTGAAAGACCTCCTAATTCCTGATACAAGAAAATTCCTTCCTTTTCTGATACAGCTGTAACTCTAGCAATATATCTTTAACTGCACTAATATTAGTTCATCTGGTCTGGTTGGGATGCTTGTTCTGCTTCAAGCCAAATTGAATTTCCCCTCAGTAATGTTAACAGCCATTTCTCTTATCCTTTCCTTAGACAGATTTAACACATCACTCCTAGGAATAACTTGATGTCAATGGGCAAAGCCCAATTGATGGCCTCTGTGGACATCAGAAAAAGCACAGAAGTCTGTACATGAAGACTCAGTTATGTCCTGACCTAATCCTGAGCCTGTTCTGAAAGATGTCGGGGTGCCTTACTGTCCTATAGGCTTGTTCTGTCAAGGCAGGATCAGCTTCATTCTCTTGGGTTTGATCTTGAATGAGTTATAACAGGCTATTTTGAAACAATTTATGCCACCTGGATTCCTATTTTATTTCCACCTTCAAACTTCTGAAAAGTGTATCTTTTTGTGGTTTCTGGGAGTATCTACAAGCAAATCACAAACTCTCAAGGATAACATTAATTCCTATGAGAATAACAGATTATGGTGAGTTGGATGGATATTCAGCATCACTGACTAGCTGCCACAGGGTTTTGTTCAACAAGTAAAAAATCACAGACTTTCTTGGAGCTATATCAATTTATATCTCAGTGAATGGAATTTAATTCCTTCTGTAGGTACTTTCTCAGCACCTGCCAGGGCAGGACAGATGAACAGAGTTTTCTGCTCTGAAGGTGACAACTTCCTTAAGCCTTTAGAGAAGACTGTCTCTGAAAGCCACATGCTTTGTAAAAATTCAGATCAAGTTGCCATCTGAATTTTCCTCTCACAGATCTGAATGCTGTGTGCAAGCTGATTTTATTTTTATTTTTTTGTCCCAGCACTCTCACAGTTTTCTCCAGGTATGGACAACTGAGCATGGTACCCAGATTTCACAAGTGTCAATCTCTTTTTATTTCTGTTATCTTTAGGGGTGCTCTGCAAAAATCAGGGCAATTTCATGTCTAGAGTTCGATGCAGTGGTCTGATTAATGGCTTCAGGAGAGGGAGGACCATGTGGCTATAAGATGTGGTCAAAGGTGGGCACTTGATCTGAAGAACTGTAAAACAATCAATAAGCCATCAGTCAAGTCTTCTCTAACAAACACCTCCAAAATAGACCTTTTCTATGCACCATGACCTCCGCACTGTTGCAATGCATGTGCTCTTACTTTTCACTTTTTGACACAGTGAAGGGCTCTGAGGTTTGACGAAGGAGAGGAGGGAATGGCTTCTTCTGAGGAGCCTTGTAGGAGGCAGTTTGAACAAGTTAACTGCATTACACAGAGGCTCAGATTAGAGGCTGCTGATCAGTTAGCTCTCAAACACTGCCACTATTTTGGGTCTGACTGGTATCTATCTCCTCAGCATGAGGATTAATGCAGACTAAACAAATACCTGGAGGCATGGGATAGAACAGCCTGACCCATAATGAAACCCTTCTAAATGTCAAATGCACCTTAACAAGGTTATAGAGCAACAAGAAAGGGATTTATTAATGTTGATTACTTATGCCACAAAAACAGATCAGAGTTAGCAAAAAGCAAATGAACAAACCAACAAAAAGAACACCCAAAACCACCACCGCCAACAGCAATAACAAAACAAACAAAAACCGAAAAACCACCATGTTTCTAGTATAAAAATAATTGTCCTTTCTGGAGGAAAGCAGACATGGATTGTTTACACACTGGGAGGAAAAAACAAGCCAAGCTAAACTTGTCCTACAATGTTATGTCCATTGCACTGAGACAGTAGTTTCTAATGAGGCTATAGCTCAACCTGTAATGATGGATATCTAATTTATTTTATCTCAACATGACAGACCTGGCATAGTAATATCTGGCAATTAGTCACAGTTCACTGGGCCCTAACTTAAGCAGTCTGCAGTGTAATACAGGTTCGGATATGTCAGTGCCATTTCCTGTTATTCCTTGTACAAAGTCCTGGTGGAAAAATCATTAAAATACTAAATCACCTATTGCAAAAGGCTGCAGAATCAGATTCAGAATCCTATTTAGTGCTGCTAAATTACAGAACAGCACCACTACAGCATGTGTTGTTACTGGCTGATATTTTGTTAAACAGAAAGCCAAAAGCAAAAATGTTTGCACAGTTAGAAAATGATGTCAGATTCAACAGTGTTTGCCAAAATGCAAAGATGGAGCAAAGCTTTAATAGATCTCATTTGCTTTATTTAACAGGTATCCAACAGATAAAGAAAAACAAAAGGCTGGTAAGAGACAAGATATTTATAGTGCCCACCACCCCATGGAAAGGATGCTGGTTGTTTTTGTTGCAGGGAAGTGTGGCCACAAACAGCGTTGACACTGGAGGAGGTGGATTCGTGGTTGTGGGCAGTGGTCCCAGAGGGAATAGAAGAGCATTTCTGTGCCTCAGGAGGGGCAGAAGTATAGTTTGGGGCAGCCCTTCTAACCCCAACATTATGTGGTGAGGACTGCTGCCAGTAGAGCTGGCAGGTTCCCAGGACACAGCTCACCAAGAGGTATTGGTCTTACCACTGTGGGCAGATGAAGGTGCTGGTGTATTTGGTGTACAGGCACCAGGAGAGCTTCCAGCTCTTGTGTCAGGGCCTTGTATGTTTCTCATGCTTACACTAGGATGGGGCTTGGCACCCAGGCACAACAAAAGTATCTAAGACAGATACTGGAGCAAAGGAATGGATTTGGTTATGGCCTATCTGGAATTACAATACACTGGGGACTCAGTTCTGTTGCCAAAATATCTGTATCTGAAACACCTGCATAGGATCAGCAGGCATGACAGAGGGTCTCCAGGAAATCTGTGACTTCCATATCAGCTGTGGAAGCAAAATGGATGTCTGAAAATACCTCAAATAACACAAGATGTGAGGGCAAGTCCATGAGCACAGGACAGAGCAGCACATGAGGATGTGACACCTTCGGGCACACAAAAGGGGAAGGGCAATGGGCTGGCAGCAAAGCCGTAACACCAGCTATGTACAAAGTGCTGGCAAAGCTGAAAACCAAGGTGTAAAAATGGAGAAACACACTCTCCTTTTGCTCTTTCTTCTTGTCAATAAGCATTACCTGTGAAAGTAGCATGTAAAGCTATTTCAGACAGAAATGTAATTTAAGGTATGATGGTGTCTCTTTTAGTCTGTAAACTCCTTGGGGCAGGGATTATATTTTTGATCTGATGCATTAAGCGAATGTAAAGCATTGAGTTTTGCAACACCAAACTTCCTATAAGATAAAGAATAATGATAATAACATCCCTCCTGCCCCCCACCCCAATCTCTGGAATGTGTATCTTGCTATTACAAAGCTCTCTGCTTGTAAGAAGAAATCTATTTATAGGTTGAAACAGATTTGCAATTGTGTGACAGAGCAGGAGACTGAGAAGAAATATGCAAACCAAAAAAAGCAATGGCAAAAATTTGCATAGTTCTTTAAAGTTTTCTTCAAAAGCTCCTGCAAAATACAACCATCTTTTTTGTTGTTGTTGTTGCTGTTTTTTGTTTGTTTGTTTGTTTGTTTTCTTGGTAAGAATATCCTATGGGGGTAGTACAGACGATTGTCTGTTCTTCTTCCTTCCTTTTTTTTTTTCTAATTTTATTTGTAACAACAAGCTCTACTTGTGGAATAGTCTCTCCCTTTAGCAGGGAAATGTGTGTAATCGTAAACTATTAGAGACAGACATCTGCATAGTAACCTGCACTGCTGTATTCAATTACTCAGTAAGTATTTTAAAGCAGTTAGTATGTGCCAATTTACCTCATGATGAAAATGTTTGTCAGAATAATATGCTTTATTCTAAGCACCTGCTATTTAATATCTGAGAGAGCTGAAAGTGTAATGAGGAAAGAGGAAAATATATGCTTGCAGCTCAAACATGAGCTCTAAAAGGCAATTCTGGGGTGAAAAGTGGTACAGCTAAACAGAGCCTAGACTATTTTTCCTCCATTTGTAAACGAGGCACAGAATGACAAGTTAATTCCCAGCAGTCGAGTGCTACAGGCAGGGCCATTACTGAGGCTAGTTAATCCTTCAATCTGTGTCTCTATTTGAAGAAAATGTCACAAAAACCAAAACCAAAAGCCTTTTGGTCACCTGCAGGATGATAGAGGGCCCAGGGAGCCCAGAGACTGCCAGAACCCCTGGTCTGGGGACAAGCAAGGAGAAGGGGTTGAACCCCCCCATACCTCAAGGAGGCATCATAGCATCCATCATATGACATCTCTGCAGAAATTATCCTAAAATCAAATGTAACTTTGAAAACACAAAGTCCTCTCCAATTCCTACATCAAGATGGTGAATGGAGATGCTGGGCAGACAGCCTACAGCATCTCTGGTAGTTGGGGCTTAAATTAACTCTTTGAAGTGTATGGTGCAGGTGATACATCTAGAAACCCAAAGTATCTGCCCTTCTCTTCATACGACCAGCTTTCTTCTGGTGGTGGTCCAGGAAAGACTGTGCTGTGGTAATAATGCAGCAAAGTCATCCGCTGTTTTGATTTTACCCTCAGCTGATTTTACCCCCAGCATCACCATGTAATGGTTCAAGTGACTATTTGAATAGATCAGTACATGTACAAAAACACCTAGACAGGCTTTAAAACAAAACTTTCAGATTTAGGTAGCTAAAACTAGGCTTCTGAACCCATCTTAAATCATGTAATTGAATAATCTTAGTTTCAGACAGTCTGAGCAGTCAACAGTTCCCAAATGCAAGCTGTTAGTTTAAGTGCTTACTTTTGCATTTAGAGCTAATGCTAGACTTTTTTTTTTTTTTTTCTTTTTCCAAATCCTGGCATAGGTCTATAGGATCCATGTGAAGGCTCTGTTGGATTTTCAAGCTCAGACTTCCAGTCGTTGCCTGCATGGAACAAATCACAAGCTTGAGCTAACCTTTCTGCTGGGGAACTGATGGAAATTCGCAGTTTCACAGGCTGAGTGCCCTGTGCAAATGTAGAAGGGATGCAGTGAGGCAGCCTGACAGAGAGAGGCAGCTGGCAGACTAGTGCCTTAGTACAGAGGATCCAGCTGCTCAAAATGCATAGTATGTATTCTGCAGGATGGCACACTGGATACCTACAGTGATGAGATAATGTGACATGCAGCACCGTCAATGAGCAGATATGGTGAATGCTAATAGGCCCTGCTCCTATTCACTGCAGAAGTTGGTTTTAGTTTTGCGGGGAACTTCAGCTGGAGATGGGGAACAGCGAGATTACGGAAGTTGACATTGCAGCATGACGTTGTTCTAGTGGTGCAGTTACCCGGGGACAGAGCTGCTCTCTCGGGTTCTACTAGAACCCCACTCAACTGGAAAAACACAATATTCAGGGGCAACATCTGAGCTGGAAGCTGAGCAGCAAGTTCAGCCTTCAGCCTGCTGTCTCCAGCAGCAGCTGAAGCCCTACTCAGGGCTTTTCTGGGTGTATGTGAGGTGAATGTTTCCTCGGATCACAGTAGGGAAAATACTGAGCAAGCAGCTTTGATCCTGCCCACAGAGAGAAGCTTTTCTGCAAAGGAGCTGGCTCTCCTCAAGGAGGAGCGTGGAGGTCCCACATCTCCTCCAGGCAGTCCTTCCTCCCAGGCAAAGCAGCTGTCCTTGAAAATGCATCTCTGCTCTTGTCACGGGAGCCTGTGTCCACACTGGTCCTCCCCTCCTGCCTCCAGGACAAGGACAGTGGCATCCTTCCCTCTCTTCAGCTGCAACATAAGAAAGCACTGGTCTTTTCCAAACAAAATTTCATCTGTCCCCCTCCAGCTCCATTGTTCATCTTGCATTCATGGTGCATCACAGGTTGGGGATGCTCTGCCCAAGGAGGGGGTTTCTCCCAGGTGTACTGCTCAGCACTCAGCACACAGCCTGCACAGACCACAGGCCATTGATGGATAAGGGGGGGGTTGAGAATCATTCCTCCCACTCTTCCTGCTAGGAAAACATGTTTGAGATTTAAAACTCAATCCTCCTTTTCCAATTTTCCTCTGTTTTTTTTTTTTCACTGGGCACATAATTTTTTGCCCAGTTTAGTTGACAGAACTCCCTCAGCACACTTTAAAAGCTTGCCAAGAACATCTGTAGCAGTGGGTGGATATTGCTCTACTGTATTTTACTGACATCTGGAAATTTGGAAATAAGGTGTTGGAATAACATTTGCAGAGAAAGGGTAGAACTAGCTAAGGATTTAAACATTTATTTCACTCAAGTAGCCTTTCCCTAACACCTTCCCCAATTTATGGGACTACGGAGCACAAGGGGAACTAGTCCAATACTCAATTTAAATCAGTTCACAGTTCAGCTAAAAGGGCATTGTCAGGCAAGCAGCGCAGTTACTCTCATAATAAGGAAAAGGAGTTCACACAAATAAGATAGGACAAGAGCAACATAAATCCTCATGGATTAACATCAAAGACTGTTACATGAATTAGCTACTTTCTTAGTAAGCTAAAATTTATCCCTTATTATAAAAGTAAATGATTCAATATCTTGGTCTTTGTCAGTTAACTTCTAGCCACAATGACAGATACCAGTGATAAATGACCAGGCCCTTTAGAGAGATAAATGGTAATAATTACATCAAACTATGAAATAACAGTACTACAGCAGCCCTGGCAGTGGCTGTAACCAGTAAATTTCTGAAGAATGAATGTGGGGAGGTGATCTTACCCAACTGATTTGATTTTCTAGTCCTCCCACAAAACCGAAGGTTTGCTACTGGTGCTGTTCATATGGTGTAGTAGAGGGAAGCCCTGAAGACCAACCTCAAAGTTTAGTTTTCCTCCCTATTTGCTGTCTTCCCAAGTACAACTGGGTATATTTTTTCATGATTTTTCCCCCTCTTCTCTACTCTCTCCTTCCTATTTTCTCCTCCCCTTTCCCTCTTTTCTTCTTTTCATTTTTGATTATCTACCTTTTCTTTCATATTTGACATTTGCTGTTACAGCACAGAGGCAGCTCTGTCAAACACGCAGGCTTCACCCTCAAGCTGAGGACCAAGAGGTAGATGTCATCTGAGCTTCCTGGTAATGATGCTGACCCTCCTGCCCTATCTGCTGAGCCAGGTTTGCTACCTGCATTCAGTCTCACCTTGTTCTTGGGACCAACAGCTTTACAGGCCCTTTTCACAGGGAGAAACGTATCCTGTAAGACATCAAAGACCTGTTCCCAGAGAAAAACATAAACTAGAACAGTCTGAATTTGACCTGCTATGATAGAGTAGCACAACCTGGAGATCCAGTGACTGCTCTCGTGAGGAGTAGAATTGTTGCTTAAATGGCTAGGCAATGAACTGAAGCTAAAACACATTCAACATGATGAAAGATTGACAAATATGTTCCCTGTAGTCTAAACCATCTCAGAGATGTGGAGGTGATGTCCTTTTCTCCTTGCAAAAGGCCTGCTCAGTATGTACCAGTCATACTGCAAGGGCTTTAGAGAAGTGACAAAGGAAGACTGCGTGCTTCCCAGCCCCAACAGGCAGCGGTGGTGACTCTCAGAGGGATCCAGACAGGGGACACTCTCTCTTCTGGGCAATGGAAGGACCTCGAGGAGCTGATTTTAAAGCGGGGGTGAGGGCTGGAGGACCATGGCTGCTCCCCCACTGCTGGAAGATGCCTGCTCCCCCGCTGCTGGAAGATGGCTGCCACGAGTCTCCAGTTGTCAGGCCCCGACCTGACCTACATTGTTAATACCCACCATGAGTAAGAAGGGTTGCTCCCCCCACACAAATCTGATTAGGTAGAAGTTGTTTTTTTCTCCCTGCTCTGCGCCCAGGAAATTTCTGTGTTCGGAAAAGTTGCCTGCCTGGGGGAGGACAAGGCCTCAGGTATGCTCATCCCTGCTTAAAATGGAAGCAGCTCTGCTTCAGCCAGAGCCATCACCCTGTAAAATCTGCCATGGGGTCTTGCAGGCAAGGAGCTGCTCCCAGCAGCACAGAGATGGGCCAGGGTAAGCCAGATTGTGCCTGTGCTATAGGAGCAACAATACAAGGCAGAGGTGAAGCTAGTAGTTTAGTACAGATTGAGCAACCCATGCCTGTAATTCTTGCTCCCCTGACGAGTCAGCAGGCCCGCTTTAAGCCCTTCTGCAAGAGGACCAATGCAATGTCCCTGTGGCACGCTGTATCCTCTGTCCCTGTCTTCAGCAGCATCTCTCTGGCAGAGGCAGGGTGGGTAAACCGCCACCCTGCCAGCACCCTTGCTCAAGCCGTGTGTGTGATGCAAGGGCAGAGACTTGGCCTGAGGAAAGCTGTGCCAAAGCAATGCCAAAGCTGTGTCCTGCTTCCCTAACTGAGCAGGAATTAAGGCAGCAGCAGTGTCACCCCTCCACCCATCTCAACTGCGAAGCAGACATTAGTGGCCACCTAAGCATTTGCAGCTGGTCATAGAGGCACTGAGGATGCAGGCGACTGCTTCGGTGAAATGAAAGGATGATTTCTGACAGCAGCTGAGGCTGCTGTGGTGCCTGAGGAAAGTGTGGTGTTGTCATCATGCAGGCAACCAGCAAGAAAAGAGAATTTTTCCTCCACCTTCTACATCTACTCACCCATCCCCCGACTTTTTTTTTTTTTTTTTGGTACTAGAAATATTTCAGGCACAATTAAAAAGGCGTTATTAACATTTAATTGGTTTGGAGTCCTCACTGTGATGTTGAGCCCTCGTGCTGATGTCATCCCAGTTGTCATGGTTACAGGTGAACATGCTGCTGGAAGTACAAAATCAGCGCCTGGGCTCCAAGGGGAAGGGAGGATGGAGGGGGGAACCTGGGGAGGAACCTGGTGCTGGAAATGAGCGAGCAGAAACAGCTGCCATCGCCAGGTGAGCGCCACTGTAAGCAAGGGGGAGAAGGAACAGAGAACACTTGGCAGCGATATTGAGCTTACGGTGTCTCCTCCACGCTTTTCAGTACAAGGTAGGAAGGCAGGCTGCTCCCTGGCACGAAGCACATCAACAAAAAAGTCCTCCCTAGACAGCTAACAATTAGAAGAGCCTGGGCTGACGTCCTTCCATGTGCACAATAATTAGAAAGACAAATAGAGCCTTTCTTGCAGTTCAATCTGTCTAATAGGTAAGGAGGGAGTAGCAGAAGGCAAATCGTGAGGAAAAGCCAGAAAAATATATATACTCGTGGGAGTATATGTGGTTTTATGTATGCAAAAGACCAACTCTGGGTGTCTGGAAAAGATAAAGGGAGGCTGTGGGACTAGGTATGCATTCACGAGCACCCATATAAGACCCTCTAATGATCTTTCCAAGTAACAACTATAACAATAAAAATAATAAAGGAATCCCACCTAACCGAGTTGCAGAAGTAGTTCCTCTGCCTGCCTCTATTTCCTTTCTCTCCATCTCATTCTCTTGCTGAGAAAGAAATTAAAATGTATTTTTCATACAACATCTCCAGCACTCTTTTATGTAATAATCCTCTTTCTGTGGACGAGGCAGGTCAGCAATAGCTGCAGGCTCCTGCACAATCAGTGCTCATCTCATAAAAATCTCCAGCTTTCCCTGGGATTTTCCAGCCACAACCTATTAAGCATTTGCCTGTGACAACAAGCCAGCCTGGGGGGAGGGGCTCTTTCAGATAATGCTGAGACAAATTTGTATTTATATACAGGGTAGTTGAATGGATTTTTTTTTGTTGTTGTTGCAACGCAGAAATTAGACTTTTAAAAATGGTACTTTGGGTTTGAATTAATCTTAATAGGCAGTTATGTCTTAACATGCTCTTTAGCTCTTAGTCTAAACAAATAAAATTTATAAAACAAGTTTAATTTTAAAATGGAGAAGAAGCTGTGGAGTGTGCTCTCCCCTTCATATCCCCCCTCTTTTAATGCTTGACTAAAGGTATGAGGTGCCAAGTTTCAGAGGAATATCAAACACTGATCTCTAATATGTGGGTCCTAGAGCAATGAGTTACAACTAAGCTTTGCACAATGGCTGATTGGAAATTAACTAATTAAATATTTCCAGTCAGAAAATTCCTGTTCTCTTAAATCTAAATTATTGTTTCATTACAAAATATTTGCTCAGAACAGTGATACACTACTTCTGAAACTGTAAAAATACATTTTTCTTATACTCACATAACCAAAGCTATTTTCTGAGGTTCAAAGCATCTTTGTATTGCAATTTAGGCTCAGTAGAACACACACATATACATACACAAAGATATGCTTCCAATCAAAATTAAAACCTTTGATTTATGTGAATTGATTGTACTCAATTCTGACTTTGCTGTTTTCCTTTTTTTTTTTTTGGAAATGTTACTTTTTCCCCCAGTTCAGAACAGACATATTTTTCACATTATTTTTGGTTGAGCCTCCAGCACTTTATATAACCACTACAAAATGCAAGCTGTCGATGAAAATTGTCTTTTTTTTTCTGGTCGGCCACCTTGGAACCACTTTATTGTGGTGACCACCACCATACCAATACACCAATGACCCTTTCAGCAACCTTGATTTCACACCATGTTATTTACAGCCTCTTCCTCAGTGTGACTGTGTGTGACACTGGTGGGGCTGTGCTGGAAGGCAGGTGGGCTACAGCAGGGTCCCCATGCCCCATCCACAACAAGAAGGGAGACAGCTGAATGGCCAAAACCTACCTTACCCTGGCACCCCCAGCCTGGGGGTCTGCCAGCCCCTGCAAGAGAGAACTGTGATTTCCCCCCTGAAAAAACAGGCACCATACTCTCAGCTCTCAGGTGCAAGTGCTTATAAACATTTTAATGTAAAACTTACTGGGACAGGAGGGCAGGTGTCTGACTTAGGTATGACTGAGGTTTCTGAGCACTGTCTCCAAACCTGCCTCAGTTTAAAACAGCATTTTTCATTTGAATTCTGTTTCTCTTAATTTAGCCACAGTCCACCCTCCAACCCAGTGCTGTTTATGGGATTGTGTCCCCTTACACCTCCATCCAGCCCTGATCTAAGGAAAATACTGATGTTCCCCATTTGGACCTGGGCACAGTTTCATTCAGTGCTGGTTTCTCCTGCAACTTCAGTCTGGTAGTTAAAGCACCCGTTCTCTCCATCAACAAGTAAGGATTGTGCCCTTTTCTTACCTGAGGGCCTGATGTGATGTTAAAGACACCTAATGAATGACCATGAGCTGCTGAGGTTCTTTGGCAGTGTGATGAGACTACATCCACACGTGTACCTGCGTGGAACATCCCCAGTGCCATGCCTCTGTGATTACAGGTGTCACTGTGGTGACAGGTTACCGGTGAATCCTGGAAAAGGCTTCCTCAATCAGTGGGTACTTGATAGTCAAGTTCTTGCATTATGGGATCTTTGTGATATTTACAGGCCAAGCTCAACCACAGGAACCACCATCAGGAGCCATCACAGGAGGCCACTGTGCTCCTCCAGCAGCACAACGTCTCCTGAAGGGGCAGTTCACCAAAACAAACACGGAACCCTCCTGGAAGAAGATAACACAGCTAGGCCTGTTCGTTTAAGGGCTCACACCTAACCTAAGCTGAGGCCAGACTTTGGTTGAAAGGACCATGTGTTGCACAAAGGCAAAGACATCGCTCAGTCCGGGCAGTGGCAAAGGCCGAGCAGACCTCACAGTGACAAGGACAAGTCAGAGCATGGCTTTCACTTAGCAGGGACCCGGTGCTTGAAATCTACTGCCTTTCCCAGCCTGCTCAGCAGCATCTGTCTGCGGGGAGCAGAGAAGCATCTGTGTTTGCCTGAGGCTGCAGATCTGGCAAGTCCCCACCAGTGCCTGACTGTAGCCACTCTCCTCTGAAACTAGGTCTTCAAAGCCAGTAAGAAGGTGCCAATAAGGCATGTGACCTAGAACTGCCTTACTGGGGGTGTTGTGGCCAAAGGAAGTGAAGTGGCAAAGTTTGGCTTCCATACATAGAATTTGCTTCACTATCGTTTGATTCTATTTTTTTTTCATGTCTTTTTCTTTCCATCTTTTAAATTTAAAACACAGAGACATTTTTTTCCCCAAACTATAAACAACACTGAGCTTTTCAAATTCTGCCTGTCATCCAGTGTGTGGAGTGCAAAAACCTGTGAATATGTCTATTCCAAACCATATATTTAAAACATATTGCCAATTGAAGTCACATATATACCTGAAAATGTTTTATGCTCTATTGTCACAAACAACATTTACAATCTACTAGAAATGAATGGGATAAGAAGAAACAAAATACATTTCTGTACTTCAGTGAGAATTTGATGGACACGCTGGGTGGGATTTGTCTCATATCACTTAGAATCGTAGAACATCCTGCGGGGGAAGGGACACACAAGGACCATTGAGCCCAATTCCTTAAGGTGTCTACAGCTGAGCCAGTAGTCACCATGGCTCCCTGTAGGCTCTTTGCAGTCAGAAGAGAGGTAGAAACAGATGCATTTAGGGAGCAGCTCACATGCTCTGCTTGAACATCTATTTTAGGATGCGATGAATACACTGGGTGTAGCGTCTGGATTCCACTGACTGCAGGTGGTGTCAAGGTGGAGTAGATGGAGGCCTGGGCTGGATGTCTGTAGGATGACTCCCATTCTTTATATGTGGTTTCATTGTTTCTCTATTTGGGCAGTTTTCCACTCATTTTCTTTTTGGTGTGATCTTGCAACAAATACTTATGGAAGAAAAAATAATATTGAAAAAGAAAATGTTAGTACTATAAATATGGTTGGGAAAGCACAGTGGCAGGAACCTTTAATACACTGAAAACAGCTAACATTGATATCATGATCATTCCTTTGCAGTTATGTTGTCAAACCTCTTAAGCTTTGGCTTTTTTTTAGTTTATTATGTGTTGTGAGAATATCTGCAGATGACCGGCACATGTTATCCATCTAATCTATGGTGTCTCCTTCTCTCTTTATTTTTTCAAAATATAAATAAGAAAAGCCAATATAAGAGAACAAATTAAACTTTATTGGTGTGTATATGTTTGTATATTCAGACGTGTCTTAATTAGTGAAATCCTGACTTAGGACTCTAAGGAGTCATTATGTTATGCAGTTGGAGAAGTCTGATTCAAATACCATAATCAGAAGCTGGTCTCTGGTGAAGTCAGCAAAGTCGTTCGCATTTGAATTTGCTGAATTTAGCTACATTGCTTTTCTTTATTTCTAGCCTTGCCTCCATTCCCCATCTTGTGTGAAATGAAATAAGTAATTTTCATCTTAGCTTCTCACCGATAGTCATCTGCGTCACAAAATCATCACACACCAGACACTCTGCTCAACTGCAAGTGGTGGAAGCCTGGTAGCTGAGCCTCTGCTGCAGAGACGCTCAGGGAGAAGTTTATTTGGCTTTTCAAAGGCACCCCTTTTTACAGGTCAGTGCTAAAATAATCAGCAGAGCAGCATGGGGGAAACTTCTACTGCTTTTGTACCTGTTGCCCCTGCTGTTACTTGTTCTCCCTTAATGTAAGCAAGCAACTGCCCACTCCTCACTCAATCCCCCAGAAAATAAATAAATAAAATAAATAAAATAAATAAAACCTCCAACAATCCAGAACAAAAACAAGCAAATAAATCACACAAAATCAACAACAACAAAAAAGTCACCCCCAAATGACAGTGAAGTCTATACGTTAAGGATATCTCTCATTTATTTTTTTAACAGCAGTTGTCACAGCAGGAAATGGCCACTGTAGGCTTTTAATTGCTTGGTTTCAAAGGAGGGAAATCTTTTATTTTCACCTCCTTTCTCTGTCTTTAAATTACTACTTGGAGTGTTAGCCTTTGTTGCTGCAGTCCTTATCGGCATTGCAGGAGACAGTGATTGCCTTGTATCTGAAAACTACAGTGAAATTAAACCTTAATTGGCTGTTTAAATGGGGTATGATATAGACCTTGAGGGCTTAAAGATACATATCCCAAATTGTTTTCAGGTTTACTATGAGGATATACACCGGGGATGATTAAAAGAAAATTCAGCAAAATCTATTCCAGGGAAAAGCCTGATCATTTAGTATGATGTCATTACTGAAATTAAAGGAGGCAAACTAAGAAACATTTTCCATGCACTGTCTCCCATTTCCTCTCTCTGGGATGACAGGTCATAGCTTATTTATGCATCACAGTCTCTCCTAAGAAAAGCGAAAATAAACAGACAAAATAAATAGATGAAAAGCGGCGACATAAGCATTTACTCATTTCTTGCAAGCTCTCCTAAGGGAAAAACCTAAACCTGTCGAAAATGTTAATAAGAAGGGTCAGGAGGAAGAAACAGAAACAAGCAAGTGCCCATGGCTCCACAGACAGGTTTTGCAAGCTATATGGTAAGCAGATGCATGCCCAGAGAGGCGTAAAATGTTCCAGTCTCACTTTCCAGGGAGTGATTAGGAGCACACACACCCCCGGGTGTACGTGGCCCTGAGTCTTCGAAGGAATTTCCAAGGCAAACAGTTATCACATTCCATATTTCTCATAAAGGCGGCTTTTAACAGAAGCCCCACTCTTGGCCTGGCCCCCAGGAACCTGCTCAGTGACTCACCTAAGTGGAGCAGATCCCTCTGCACCACGGAATTTCCTGGAAAGAAGCTCAAGGTATAAAATTCTTGTAGAGCCTTGAATGCCTGCACTGTGCTCAGCTTTGTCTTCAGATGCTAAATAGCAGGGTAGCACCATTGCTGCATGAAATAAAATGCATGCTAAACCAATCCATGGCTTCCTGTACTACTGCAATGGTTACAGAGGTTGCAGCTACCCTGGGCCATATGGTCTGGAGGGATTTTGGTGGCATGAGATGGAGGGCAGCTGGCATGGACCCCCAGCAGTTCTTCACACCAAGACTTTTTCTAGGTGTGCTCTGCTGTCACCAATGTTGTGCTTACAGTATATAGGACTGTTTCAGGAGAGGTAGGTGGAAGGATGGAAGAAAGGAAAAGGAAAAATTAGTGCATAAACTGCTCTTTTCAGAATGGATCACGAGGTGATTTTGAACCACAGTTTTCCCTGTGGCAAGTGGCTCCATCCTCCTCACCATATACCCAGGCCATGGAGACCCCCCCCCTCTCTTAATAGAAGAGCTACTTTGGTTTTGCTCTTGCTGGGCAGCACACAAGCAGCACCTCACTGTCAACAGCCTGCAATAGCATCATGGCCTTAGAGAGAAAGCAAAACCCTGTCCTTGGGCCCAGTGCCAGGATCATCAGCTGAGCAGTGTGCAGGGGCTTGCCAAACCTTCCTAGCACCTTCCCAAGATTAGGGCATGCCTTTGGAGCCTGCAACAGCTCCTAGCCACACAGGGCTCTTTGGCAGCTATCATGACCACAA
This sequence comes from Cygnus olor, assembly GCF_009769625.2. Taxonomy (NCBI): domain Eukaryota; kingdom Metazoa; phylum Chordata; class Aves; order Anseriformes; family Anatidae; genus Cygnus; species Cygnus olor. The sequence goes on along the minus strand of NC_049169.1, from coordinate 117,840,663 downwards.
TGCCTGTCAAATTCACGGAAATGCTAATTACTCTCCTGTGAGGAAATTCAAGCTAAGGTTAATTGGTACAGAGCATAAAACAGAACTTTACTTTTTGGAGGTACAGATCACCCCATAGTTCCATCTCTTGTGGATGAAATTCTGGCAAGGACGTAGTCAATCTCCAGTCTGGCTTTTCAGGTGCTTCAGCAGCTAACTGGATTTTAGTGTGTTTGATGATATACTCCCCGCATCGGAAGAAAGGCAAAACACTTAAACAGGGTGCCAAATAGATGAGTCATCACTTTCGCACAATTGGCCTAGAATGAACCATTTTTGCAGTAATTTGCCACTTACTTCTGTTTTCCTAGTTCATGCCTCAGTTAAATCTATCCCATGATCAAGCTTAGTGATTTATATGAGTAGATTGGTATCCTGTTCCCACAGAATAGGTATCTGATCTTTCAGATTTTTTTCTCATTGCAGAATTAATAAAAGTGAAATACTTTTCCTAATAGTTTCATAATTGTGTCTCAGTGTTTGCTTAATTTTCGTTTAAATAAAAGTCTGTAGTTCTGTAGGATATGAATGCCAAGTATATTACAAACCTCAAAGAAGAGATCTCAGAAAAACAAATTTAAATAACATTAATGTCAAGAAAAGTAATTCTGATTGCTATATTCTTTATCTATCATGACTAGACAAACGAAAATCTATGATAGCAATTTTCTCTTTAAGGTCATTTTCTTTTTTCTTTTATTTATTTTTATTTATTTATTATTTTTTTAACAAGCTCTGTACTAATTTTCCTCACAGAATGACTAACAGAAATATGACCCTTGTGCACCTTTTGTAGTTAATTCATTAGGTCAACTCTAACCACTAAGCCCCTTGTCAGGTTATTTCTTTTAGTGATAAGGAGCAATTAACCTTAAAACATTGAAGCCAGCTAGATGAGCCTATTCCACAAGGTCTCTTGGCTCCACCCTTGTTAAGTGAAATCTGCCAGCTGTGGATCATTTGACCTTTGCTATATAGGAAGCATGAGCAGTTAGGAGGAATTGACTCTTCAGGAAGAGTTTGAGGCTCAGGTTACCTAGGGTGCTTTTCCCTCATGGTGAGGTAGACTCAGCATTCCATAGTAGGTTGTTTTTTCTTCTTCTTTGCGTTTTGTACTGTCTCTGTGGAATAGTTTTAGAGACTCTATGAGCTAGTTACATTGGTGGTGCCTTCTCAGTACAGTAAAACCCTGGTGGTACTACTTCACTGTGTAAGCTGTGAGCTTGTTGGAAGTGATTCAAGTTCAGAAGCTAGCAGGTAAGTGTTTCTGGGTTCTACAGTTGTTTAATGTTGAGGAGTTTGAGTACTTCCTTCACCTTGTCTGTTTTCAGTGAAATTACTTACATGGATTCTAAGCTCCCTTCCCAGCCCTAAAAAAAAAAAAAAAGCTCAAGAGCATACAGGTAAGCCTGACTTTGAAGAATGTTCTTAAGTATTTGTTAAGCTTGAACAACAGACTGTATGAAAAAGGTACCTTAATGTGAATTCAAATTTTGCCTTCTGGTAAGTAGAAATGGATTTGGATAGATACTGGTGGTGTTATCATTACTTTCACTAAGTGGAAATTGTGAGAATGTGCTGTTCATAAAATAAATGCTGTTTTCACAGTATGCAAGTCAAAAGCCTTTAAGTTACTGGAAGTTATAGCTTCAAGGAGATAACTTTAAAGAAAGAAACTATTGTTGGACATCTCCCCCTGACCCCTCCATAGATTGGCTCCCTGAAGAAAAAGCATGAAAGGTGTAACTGTTAGTACCCTCTGAGGTAGGGTCAGGGGAAGATATTTTTTCCCACTTGTTCACTCTCCCTTTCTTCTTCTCCAGGAGAGTTATGGTAGCTTTCTAAAACTTTGGAAAACTTTGGCTATCCTTGGGCTGTTCAGACAGGCATGTTCTTATTGTTATGTCTCTTGAATGCACTTCAGGTTTTACCAAAGGTTAAACAAATACTTAAGAGTGTCATCCAGATATGTGTCCTGAGGTAGGATAGTTATGAGTGGCTGGGAGAGTGGGAGGATATGGACATGCATCTAGACCAGTGGGCACCTCTAGTGCTTTGGAAATTCACCCCAAACAACTGCAAAATCCTGAAAAACTGGTGGAGTGCTTGAAAAAGATGTGTTATCACCCTGGCAGTACCAGACATACACAAATCACTGCAACGTGTTGGGGCTTTGCCTATGCTTTCTGAGCTGCGTTCAATGCCAATATAACCCCTGAGACAGGCCCAGTGGCCAGTCCAAGTCCTAAAACAGGCCCCAAGGCTGAGCCAGGGAAACAAACTGTACCAGTGTCAGTTGCACCCATAACAAAGATGAAAAAATGGTTTAGAGAGTCAGATCATTTAGAATACAAAGAAACTCCTGTTAAGACTAGGTATGGAGAAGATGAGGCTGGGCCATCAGAGGAACAGGAAGATGAAGATGTCACAAAAACAACAGCAACTACCCGAAACCTATACCAGCTACAAGATGTGCAAAAAGATTTTGGTTGTTGTATAGGTGAGCAGCTCGTCACCTGGTTGCCCCGGTGCTGGGACACCAGATCCAATTGTCTGGAATTAGAGGGCAGGGAAGCCAGGCAGCTGGGATCCCTTGCTGGAGATGCAGGCATTGACAAAGCAATTGGAGATGTAGCACCAGGCTACAGCCTCTGGAGGCATTTCCTGACAGCTGTGAAGGAAAGGTATCCCTTCGAGGAAGAATCCATATGTCTACCAGGCACATGGACCACTATGGAGAAGGGAATTCACCCTATGGGAGGTACCTTATAGGGACCTAGACAATGAACAAATATCCACAGATCCAGATGAAGACAAGTGTACATGACCCATGTGGTGGAAGTTTGTACGGAGTGGACCATCATTATATGCTAGCTCATTGGCAGTAATGACCTGGAAAGAGCATGAGGAACCCACAGTGAATGAATTGGCAAAACAACTCTGACAGTACAAAGAAAGTATTTCCTCTTCCCTACAGGCCTGCATCTCAGCTGTGGAGAAACATTCTGAAGAGGTCCACCAACTTCAAGAGAACTTATTTTCCTCCCCAGCTGTACAGACCAGTGTCTCAGCTATTGGGGTAAGCATCCTTCTGCGCAAGGAAGATGATAGTGGGTACACACCACATGCCACCCTGTGGTTTTACCTACGTGACCATGGAGAGGACATAAGAAAATGGGATGGAAAATCTAATTCAAACCTAGAGGCACAGCCCCTGGTCCCCAGCCCAACAGCACCACTCACAATTCGTCACCATGCTTTCACCTGTGGTCTGCAAGCAGTGTTTTTTCTTAGGAGAAATATGCACTGGTCTTTGCTTTCTGAAACAACTTTAATTCTTTCCTCCTTGCCCTTTATTTTTTCCCTCTGATATGCTGCAGATCAGCAAAGGGGAGATGACATCCTGCCTGAGTACCTGAATACCCTCTGGGTGGAGGGGACTCTGTCCTTATCCACAGCCTTAACCTCTGCACTTTCCTTTCTGTAGGTTTGAGGACTCTACTGTGATCCTGGCATGCACTCTCTCAAGCACCCTCTGCTTGAAACAGTCCAATGAGGCTGATTTGGAGCCCTCTCAGGTATAAGGATATGTCTCAGTAGTCTTTCATCTTACTCATTTCCTGTTCCACAGCCTTACCCTATGTGAAATACCCAAACCCTTCATTCCTGATGACTTGAATGCATCATGCTCTGTGAGGCTGCACTATGCAGAGCTTTTGAAGAACAGTAATAATGAAACCTCTCTAGTGCTTTTTATCCAGCTTGTAAAACCCAACCTTGTGGTGATTTTATCATCTCTTCCCTAGCCAGGCATGAAACATCAACACACAAAACAGCTAAGTGCTCTGTTCCTCAAAGCTGTCTTCAGTCAACAAACCCCTGCCACCCATAAGGGATTAAATTCACACTTTTTGTGACAGACAGACATAACTAGAAATTGTCCATAATGCATTCAGAACAGCTTCTTTCTCTTGTGGTAGAGGGGGGATTTAAATGTGAGGTGGTCCTTGCACTTCATAGTCTGTGCTCCTCTGGACTTTTATCTGTGATCTCCATGCACCTGATGTACTACAAAGTTAAGGCCTTCAGGCTACTGTGGTAGGCAGTTTTTTTTAAGATTTTTTCTTTTTTTTACTCCTCTTGGATGACTATTTGCATTGGTACAGTCAATGTTAAATGATTTGAGAGGAAAAGATTCGTATTCTGACATTTGCCTTTCACTGCATCCACTCAGTAGTTCTGCTTATAACAGTTTCTGCATAGAAAAAAAAATCCTTTAGAAGTACATGACTATTTTTTTCCATCTTCAAAGAAGCCAATTTCACCCAGAGCCTTATTAATAGTGTAGGTGGAAGTGGAACTCTAGCAGCAAAAGCCCAGCAGGCATAATATGCTTGTTTTTATTTTTTTCTTATTAATGCTAATCCCACATCGCTTATTGCTCTTTTGGAAGAGTCTGATTAGAACAAAAAACTGATATTAACGTTAATTGAGAGAAGTTAATCTCACAATACAGACAGGCAAATGACCTGCTTGGGACAATGAAGAACTGTGATGGAATCCAGATCTTTGCTACCATTTTCAGACAGAGGTACTACAGACTGTTAATTCTGCAATATGCATTATTAATTATGCATCTATGATTCTGCTACCAACAAAACAGGATTACTTCAGAATCATTTTTTCTTTTACTTTCTGTTTTATTAACAAGTAGTGATAGACAATAGCTGAATATCTACAAACTTTCCATGCTTTTCTGTCCAGTTACCAGATCTACCTCTGGCAACACATGTAGATTCAGCGCTGATCCCCATGATGTCAGTCTCTATTGAATTTACTGAGATTAGACCATGGCTTTTCATTTCCAGCTGTCTGCTGAGGAATGTGCTGAACAGGCTGACCAATGGAAGTGCTCATTTTTTCTGTCATTCAGAAATTGTGAAGGTAAAATGAAATGAACCTTCTAAGAATGGTAGCCCTTAGAGTTATTGCAGTAGATAAACAGGGCTCCTATTTTAATTTGCTGCAAAGCCTGTGGAACAGAGTGTTTGAACTGGATGTTTGGTTATCCTTTAGCTCTGTAGATGTCTCTATTTTGATCTGCCTCTAAAGAGCAACATCATCAGAGTACTGGTGCAGGCGGAGCCATGTCCTACAGCCCTCCTGGTGGGACCATACTTCACTTCTGCCTTTTGTACACTCTCCAAAGTGAGGTGAGATACCTCCAGCTACTCTCCAGTTAGACATCTGCTGGAGAACAGGAAGCTCATGGCACCATAAGGGCTCATGTCAGGAAGACCTCCGAAAGGATGAGTTTATCTATTGTCTACATGGCTTCCCATGACACAGTGCACTCCCTTGCTTGGTTGATGAGCTGAGAGGGCCATTAACTGGAACATTACAGAAATTAATTATGCATAGAATCTGCAGCATTGATTTGTGCATAAAGTATTCCAAGCTTAATATAATGTTACCAAAGTTTTGTTTTTACATTAATAGACTTAATTAACTATTTCTTAAATAAGTGTGAAAGCAAATGTGGTAAGTTAACTTGGCCAGCTGCCAGACCCCCACCCAGCTGTTCTCATACTCCTGCTCCTCAGCAGGACAGAGGGAGAAAGTACGATGATAAAGCTCATAAGTCAAGATAAGGCCAGAGAGATCATTCATCAGTTAAGATCATGGGCAAAACAGATTTGACTTGGGGTAGATTTATTTAACTTATTGCCAATTAATAAGAGCAGGATAATTAAAAAAAAAAGGGGCAAAACTAATAACATCTTGCCCCACATCCACCTTCTTCTCAGGCTCAATTTCAATTCCATTCCAACACTTCCATTTCCAACTCTTCTACCTTTTTCTCCACTCTGCGCAGTGCCAAGGAACAGTGAGTGGGGGCTGTGGTCGGTCCATAGCACTTTTCCTCTGCCACTACTTCTTCACACTGTTCCCCTGCTCTGGTGTGGAGTTCCTCCCACAAGATACAGTCCTTCACAAACTGTTCTGGCACAGGTCCATACCAAATGTGCAGTTCTTCAAGAATGGACTTCCACTGTGAGTTCCCCATGGGCTGTTGAAAAAAAAAAAGGCAAAGAAAAAATGGAACAAAATTAAAATATAAAATGCCATAAGTCTTCCCCCCCCTTTTTTTTCACCACTAAGACTTTAAGTGTTCACTTTAATCCCCAATTTCTGATCAGAACGTTTATTTTATGCACAACTCTAGCATAGAAATCATCTGCTGGATTTCTTTTGCTTCCTCAGATTAATTCTGAAGAACGGGGCCTTGACATTTTTCTTAGTTGTCCTTTTGAACTTTCACATTATAATTCATAAAACATTGTGATCAAATCCTAGCATTTTTACTGTTTTGTTTTACAAATTTTTAAAGAAGCCCTAACAACTTTCTTATCATCCCTCTATTATTGTAGGGCTGAACACTTCTTATTTCCACCTTGGTCCCTTTGCTAAGGAAACCTCCCTGAAAGCAAAGGTGTTTTCACCTGGCAGAGAGTTACGTTTGCTCAGATAGATGGCTTTGAGGATCAAAAATAGCTAGTGGCCAGCTGTCTTAGGGTGAGGTGGAGGTGGGTCATATCTGTGACATCTTATTGTCATGTACACATCTGTGGGCATCTTATTGCTGCCCACAAAAACCATGCCAAGTGCATTTTTTCCTGTGGAAAGGAAAAGTCATGCAGAAGAACTAACAGTCTTGGCTGTATCACTTTTCAGAGGACTTTGTTATGACTGTTAGCAAGGCTTGAATCCCCCTCTTCTTTCATCCTACCTATCTGCTGAATACATGAAAACATGACGTTGCCTACTGTTTGGCGTTTGCTGGCCTTAGGAAATATGGTCCAATGACAACAACAAAGCACAATGATGCTAAAGCAGTTGGCACTAAATAGGATGTTCAGAAGGAGACAGTGAAAGCCAAGAACATCCACCCCAGTATCCTCTGGGAATGGTGAAAGCCAAGAACATCCCCCCCAGTATCCTCTGGGGAAGGAAGGTCCTGGTACAGATGTCACCTGCGGGCCTCTCATGAGAAGGAAAAAAAAAAAAAGACATGAACAGCTAGAGTGTAGCTAATAAATAAACAGGAAGAGACAGATTCTGAAGGACAGCCCTTACCTTTTTTTATTTCTTCTTTTTTTGAGCCCTTTCATGGCCACGTGCTTCCTGCAGGAACGAAGGACCAGTTAAAATCAAAGAATCACTTCATAATTCAGCACCGTGACAGAACACGAATATATTTCTGCAGACTGAAGCCTTCTGAGACGTGGAGAAGTAGTGGTTTGGCCCATGCTGCCTTCTCATTATTGTTATTTGCTTATGGTAGCATTCACACAATTCCAGACTGACAATCAGGCACTGTTTCTGCCTCACTTACAGCCAAGCAACCACTGCCCCCAAGTGCCCATTTGAAGGCTGTTTTTAAAGTTATGGGTTCAGAAGGTTTCACGTGCGTGATGCTCAGATTAGAAGTGAGGCCATCTTACAGGCTGCTGGCTATGCAGTCTCAGCTTGGTTAGGTCTGGCAGTTGCTTGCATGGCTAACTCACTTCTTTTGGTGTTCCACAACCCATTTTCTCCCAACTGAATACTTATCACCTCTCAGAAACCATTATATATATATATTTTTAATGTCTCCATCTCCTGTGGCATTGCCTTTGCACCATGCACAATGAAAAACAGTTCCTCGAAAGCCATTTCATCACCAAGATCTGTGCTAGACTACCATGCAGTTTTGGTCTTCCATGTACTGATAAACTAGGTTTGGTTCCATCTTCACCCTGAGTAATACCTCTATGTCATTCAGCATAATTATCCCTTCTGTTTACTTTTCAAATAAATCAAATGCACTCTTTTTACCTAGGTAATATCTGCTCCCAGTGCCCATTTTTTTCCAGGAAAAAGGGATTTCACCTATAAGGCTCAGGCTGTCACTTACCTGAGCAATTTTCTCCTTCAGGATGTCTTGATGCCTTACAACCAGCAATTCTTTTCAAGAATCCAGCTTTAACAAGCTTTCTCTTCTTTTCCTTTCCTTCTTTTCTGGATGTCCCCTCCAACTTCCTATCCTCATGTCCCTTGAATTAGTGAAGTTTCTTTCCACACATTTCCTGCTTTCTCCTGCCCCTCTTTCCCATACAGAAGACACTTTCTCTTCTGTCCTCCTTCTAGTCTCCTCCACAAAATGTCTCCCCACTGCAAAGGCCATCTGTGCCCTTGCCTGACTCCCTGCTGGCAGGACTGATCCTGATCATTGTGATGGCTCCCATGACAGCTCTCCCAGTGTCAGGGTCACACACTTGGCGTGGCAGAAACTCCAGGATGGCTCCTCACCAGTGTATGTCCCTTATGTGCCACCAGCTGGTCTGTGTATCATTAGCTGACAGACTCTTTGTTGTCCTCTGTGTCACCCTGTGGCTCTTTCTTTCAGGTTTTGGACTAGGGATGTCGAATAATTTCTGATAACTGAGAGCAGCACCAAAAGGTTTCTGATAACTGAGGGGACCTGAGAGCAGCACCAAAAGGCATAGAAGCCCAGCTCCTCCACGCTTCAGCCTCCACCATCCCCTCAGACTGGGAACCCAAGTCCCACATGAAATTATCAGCACAGCAATGGTGTTTCTTAGCATCATCCCAAGCAAGTCAGAATCAGTGAGAAATTCATTGCCAGTCATGTGGTACAGCTTTATTCAAATGGGTTGAAGGTAATTAAACACATTCATTTAGAGTGCACAATGCTTGCTTTGTGTTTAGGATAACTATATATGAATGGCTTGACGGTATTTGAATCTCAGGCATCTGATATCACAGTTAAATAAAACAGGCCATGAATCCACACTATGATAATATTTACTTGAAATAAGGGAGTGAAACAAAAGAAGAGAGACCACAATAATGCTTTCAAGCCTCAGCAGATTTGTGATTTGTGCTAACTTGGCTATAATAATCTTCTTTATCTAGGTTGATGTATCCATCAAAAATGTTGACCTGAAAACCAAGGAAAAAATTAGACATCAGTAAACTAAAAGCCGTTTTTTACCTCTGTGACAGAAACAGCCTAGTTCTGATCCCTTTGTCACTATTAGAAATTTAAAGCATGTGATTTAAAAGTTTAGTTTGTATTGTGTATACACACATTAGAAAAAACATATGGAAATGCTTTCCCTATTCAGGCCAGTGAGTAATGCAGCAGTGTCTGGATTTCTCTCCCACACACATGGAGTGATTGAGCAGAAACCTAGCTAGTAGGCTTAGCAAGGGGAAAAAAGGAAAAAAAAAAAAAAAAAGAAAAAAAAAGTCCTGTTTGGTTAATGTGATACTTTGCAATCAGGTCAGCAACACTTCTAGGGCTGTTCTACCAATGACTCCCCTGTGGTATCATGGCTTTACAAAGCCTGTCTAGAAGCAGCAAATAATTGCATGTGGTGCTCTGGGAAGAAGAATTCAGGGGAAGCCTCTGGAGCAAAGCTTCTGGGCGAGTTGCAGAGTGCTGCTGAGCAGGTCCAGCCTCACTCACAAAGCAGCCACCTCTGGCTCGGCTTGTCCTTTGATTAATTTTTAACCTTTTTAACCTTTAAATATACTGTATATGCCCACCAATCCAAGTGTTGGTTTTGTCAAAGACAAGCCAACAGTGGAATGGGAGCCTGGCAAGAAGTCTAGATCCAGAGATGCACTTTATATAGAGTAGAGAACTATGCAGCCATAATGCCTTTATTCTACATCTGGAACTCTCTCCTTTCTAAGTTAGCAGTCATTTTATTCTGGAAGCATCTCTAACGTGTACACAAAGGGCCTGTATGAACTCGAGGTGCTCTTTCATGCTATGTCAAAACTGGAGACTAACATTTCACCAGGTTTTTTAGTTTGCATTGTTGCTTTCCATCAGCTCAGCATTTCGTGCTATTTCCTGGTTAATTAGAGCCAACAAATGACTGAGTTTTACTCAGTCTATTTGAGAAAAATGCATCTGATGTGCTTGAGACATGGCACAACTGTAAGGCACAGGGAGGAATGAGACCGATGGGTAGTACATTACTAATAGAGGGCTCTTTCAGTGGTGGTGGTGGGGGAAAAGTCCCTCACATGCTAGGGCAGCCAGGGCATATTATGTTGCATAAGCAAGTCTGACTGGCTTCTCCCAGCTAAAGCAGTGTTCTATCCCAGTGCTGTCAGGAGGTGTTATTTCCAGAGCCGTGAACCTGTTGGTTATCCATTTGTGTTTCACACATACCCTGCCTCTTTAAACAGACAAGCTTATTTCCAAGCAGACTGAGTCTCATTAACTACATAATGTGGAAAAGAAACAAGCATTTATAATTTACTCATAGCTGAAAAAGCAATTGTAAACTCTTAAGCATTCAGCAGTACAGTTTGGTTTGGGTTATGTTACATGATGGTATGTTTTAGAACAAATTCAATTGTAATGCCTCTTTGATTTGCAGTATCTGAGCATTTGATAGCATTAGAGATCCCCCTCCCTCCCAACCCCAGATGGCAACCAACTATAGCAAACTGACTTTCTGATGTATTTACTGCCAAAATGAGGATTGAGCTGTGTTACACACATTACTTTCCGTACTACACTGACTTATTTGCAGGCCAGACTTAACGTGGATACCACTGCAAGCTGCAAAATGATTTAGCCAACATTTAAGTACTAATCTTGTAGTAGCAATACCATAAATGGGATCATTGTCTTTGATGTATCTCAATTATATTAGACTTTCCTTCAACTAATTACTACCTTATTTACTTAGAGGTAATAGCTCATAGCCAAGAAACCATACATTTTAAAAAAAAAAAGAAAAAAGCCTTAATTTTTACTTTCTTATTGGTGTATTGTTTCTCATTCAAAAACATTAAGGCACACTTCTTCCTACCCACTGTCCTGATTTCCTCTGTGCACCTCACAGTTTAACTGCTAGGTGCCCTGCTGCCTTCCAGTTCTGGGGTTAGGCACAAATTAACATGAATCATTTATCAAAAACCTCAGATGTACCTGTCTGGGTTCAGCTTCTGTTCAAAACGAGCTGCGGATCAGAGGGATGTTCCATGTGTTGCATTAACTTTTCATTAAATCTGGGCACAAGCTTTCTCTATGAGAATTTTCCTTAATGAACAACCTTACTATTCACTACCAGCCAACTTTTCCACTCTGAACTCTACTCTGTGGAAACTGTTCCACAGGGCGAATTGTGTAGTAGCTGGCAAAGGAATAGTGGATTTCTTTCTCTCTCTTTCCTTCTGGTGAAAGACAAAGCCATACAAATGTGAGCAGAATGGAAAGCGGACTTGTTGCTCTGGGATGTGACCCAAGGAAAAGAGGATTAATTCAGATTTGTATTTGTTATAAAAGGAAGAATCTGCTGTTCATCCACACAGAGGATAATACAGAAAGAAAGGGGAACTGCTTTTGAATTTGTAGGGTGTGTTCAGCTCTTGGGCCTCACTTTGATTTTGGATTTAAAAGAACCCCAAGGCAGGTATTGAGTACTGTGAGGTCTTCCCTCTGCACCTCGGGATTAGTCCCATGAGGTGAGTTGGTGGCTTCAGCCTGCAGGTGGCACACAGAGAGCACCAAGCTGCATGGAGAATACACATGGGCACATGCACCATGCATGGAGACACCAGGGGCAGGCAATAATAAAGAAAATTTCCTAAATTGGCTATTGAGTCAATGCAGCCTTCACATTTCACAGTGCTACAGCGGCCCTCAGTTGACCTGAAAGACCTGCTCACAAACACGTTTTCCATCAGTGATATGCTTAGGGGCAAAAAGAAAAAAGAAAGAAAGGAAGGAAGAAAGAAAACAATAGGATACATTATTTTAAAATAGGAATATCCTTCTCCAAGTAAGACATACCTAAAAATCATCATAGCTAATGAAGACAATGTATAGAAAGAAAAGTTATTCTTCAGTGATAAGCAAATACATGCAAAAGGAGTTAAGCCACTTCTGATTTGGCATGCATGGTATTTAGACACTTGTCACTGCTCAGCATGCAACAACAAACACATGAGTTTGTCTGTACTTTAATTTTTCATTACACCATTGGGACACAAGAATGTAGTTGATGCTAAGTCTAGTTTGAGGAGTGAAAGTAATTTTATATGGAATTTATCATCTTCTGAAGGTGCAAGCCATAATCTCTGAAAAAAATTGTTTCTGTATGAAAATAACTTCACAGAGCCACAGCATCAGGCCCATAGAGCAAGATGGGCCAGTCAACACAAGGGTGGACAAGCTCTTCCGTGTATCAGGCAAGTTAGGCATTGATTCAGCAAGGTCATTAAGCATGTGCAAGTTATGTTCTAAAACTCTTGTTTGACCAGGATGAGATACAGAGAAGCTTGTCTCATTGGGCTGCCCTAAGTTTAGGCTTTTGAGCCAAGATCACACTTTACAGAAGAGGCATTTTTAGGTTATATCAATATTAGCTGTTTCAGAGAACAAAAGTGCTGGCAGCATTTCCACTGGAAAACCTTTAATCAAAGTAACCGACATGAAAAAAAATTGTCAAGGCTAGTGTAAATGGCATTTTGTTTGGCATTATTTCGCTCTTTGTCATTATTGTGGTCATCAGAAGAAAAGGCTTCACAGTGCATTAACGCTTTTATATTAAGCCGTATCACTGAAGCAACTGTGCTTTTTTTGTGGCTAATGTACAGCAACATAACAAGGTATTGACTGGTGCCCGGAGTTCACTGCTAAGGGTGGAGGAAAACATCACAACAAATAAACTGGTAAACAGTTATTGGTGGCGTTCCTTGCAAGGGGGGTTCAGGGCAGTACCGCCTGGCCACAATTACTGCATTTCACTGACACAACACTAAATACTTAGAATGAGGAAGTTTTCTGGGTCTGTTGCTGAAAATATATTCCCTAGTGACTGGCAGCTTGGTAATGCACGAAATGACTACAGCTACGAGCACACACAGGGTGATAAGAGAAAGAGCATCTGCAACCGAGGAGCATGGGCTGCTGCACATCCTGCCAGAGCCAGAGGTGGGATGCAGTGAATTCCTCCAGGAACAGGAATGTTCCCCTCTGACAAATCTCTGGCAGTCACCACAGATGTTGGTGATACTGATGTTGATGGTGTTTGTGTTGGGATACAGCTAAATGTATCTATATTGGAACTGGTATAACCACAACCATGATTTGCACAGCTACTTTAATTATTTTCACACTCCTTTATTTCTACATACTATCACTTCTTTACATTGTACCTACATGCCCTTTGTATGGTACCCCTTGTCTAGGAAGTAAATATTTGGGAACTATTAAAAAAAACAAAAGTCAGTGTAAGTGTGGGGAATGTAGAAGAGTATATCTTGGCAGCAGGAGCATTTATAGCTGGAAAACCGTGGTAGCATCAGTAAGATCTGAAGATTTCTCTTCACCTCTTGCTGCTCCAGATATAAATGTGAATGGTTAGGGGAACAATCTATCAGACCTCAAGCAACAAATCAAAAGAGGACAAGTGCTTCTCAGGTCTGTGTTTTTGTTTCTCTTCTCCTCGATATTTATTTGAGCGCGTCTTGCAGTGCCCCAAGTGTACCCAGCCCTCTTTCCTGATGTAGCATCTCCTTTAATAATGTAGTCTGTGCAAATTGCAGCCTCACAAACTGCAGCCTCATCACAGTGGCAGAGGCACAACACAAGCAGGCGCTTTCCCCTTGTAATCCTTTACCATCAAACAAGCCAATAAATAGAAAAATCTTCATTTGCTTTGAGACACCCCAATGGCAAAGCAGATCAAGCTGCACTTTCCCTTAGTTACAGCTCTATCTCCCCTCTGCAAGATTAACAAGCAGTGCTGTGAATTGGGGGTATCTGTACTGCCAGGGATTGCTTGCAGCCATTGCCAGCCGAAGTGCAGCAGCACAGCGATAGCTGTTACACTGTTCATCAAAAACAGCAATCTGTGCTTCCCCACCATTAAAGCGATCGGCATGGCACCCCAGATCAGCCCGTGTCAGTGCCTGTCGCCTGATTCATGTATGATGTGGAAGGATGCGCTTCTAAGAAACCTCTTCTTTTCTTCAGGGCAGACAGGATGACGTGAGATAAAAGGAAAGTTTACTAGGCAGCATTGATTTAATGATGTTAATAAACCACAGCTATTAGTTCAATTACATAAGAGCAGGTTACCCTGCCAGCCCTAATACCAGAAGATGATAAATGCAGATTAATTTCAGCTTCTTTACCTTATTCAGTTCTCCAGATAGGGAATGGAATGCCTGAGTTTATCTTTTTGTAAATAGCTCATAGTTTGATTCTGACTTATAAATCCTTTTGGCTGGCAAAGGAAATTCTTTGCTCTCCTCTTAAGTAGGGCTGAAATTGCCCTCAGCTTGCCGTTATTTGTTGGTTAAGAAGTGAGACAGATTGAGAGGTGTTACATTCTGTTTTGTTCTGTTTTGGAGCAGCCAGCTGGGAAGGCAACCAGCTAACTGGGTACCACTCTATTGGTGCAGGGCAGGGTGTGGGGGATCCAGGTGACTTTGTGCCATCGTGGCATCAAGGCACCAAACAGGCAGGATAGTGTCACCAAAACTAATGTCATGAGTAGTAGCAGAGGCACCAAACAGGACCTGAGCCTCCAAGCCATGTGCTGCACAGAACCAAACATGCATACAAATGCAGAGCTGGCATGGTCCCCCAGGTGTCACCTCGTCATCGCATAGTGGGAGCTGCTTGACCCCACAGCCCCACTGTCAAAGCCACATTTACGTGCTCCCAGCAATGAGCGAGGCGAGACAGCAGTGTGTTAGCTCCAGCACAGGGGGATACTCTGGGGCCATGCTCTGCCCCTGCAGTGCTGTCTCATGGCTGTGAAGACATGCCTTTAATTAGCTGCTTAGAGATACCATCGAGCTGAGGGCATCGAGCTGAGGGCAAGAGAGGAGAGGGTATCCCATTCTGCCTTGGGTTTCGCTTAATTTCCTGCAGGTATACTTTGCCCCTTGATCCTGTACCTCAGTCGTTAAATAAAGGTCTAAACAACAGTGGCCACCCCAAATTGTGGTGCTGGAAGTAACAGAAGCCCATGTATTGAAAGTGTAGTACTTCTAGGCTAGGAATAGACAGGCCATATAAAATGTATTTAAAATACTCTTTCAGAGTTATTACAATTATCCTATTATAAAGCATATTGCAAAAATAACACCCCTGGATAAGGGTCTTTCAGGCCAAGTTTCATCTCAGAATGAACTCTCACAGCACTTAATATCACTGTGAGGCTGTTAATTATATCTTGGCAGAAACGGGACCCGTATAATTAGGCTGATGTGTTTGACAAGCTATTTTTCACACACACAAAAAAAAAAGTTGACCACAAATACTTCTTGATCAACCTAACAACCTTCCTGTTTGAAAACCCATATGAAAATGTGAAAGATACAGTCCATCGTGCCTCTCTTGTGGTCTTGGTATGATTTAGCAGGACTTACTGAGTAGTTTGAAGCCAATTTGTTAGAATGAGCTGAGAGGTGGTGAAAGAGCATTAGGTCTTGAGCTGTGAGAAGGCAGTTGACCACGCAGCTTTTCCTATACATTTTTCTCTTCTCACTCTTCCTCTTCCCCATGACAAGCTCTCCACTGTGGTGGCTGTGCTCTGGCATTTCAGAATCCCGGATGCCTCTCAAACAGCAGCGGTGGCCCCTGGCCGTTATATCACAATTAAAATTCCCAGCATTTCAACCACCTTTAGGTGATGAGAGCTTATATGAGAAGAAGGGTGGTTAGAGACCATCTCCACCCCTCCATGAATGCTCTATCTCACATCCCAGTGCTCCTTTGCAACATCCTCACTCAAAGCAGATATAAGAAACATGGCTAAGTCCCACAGCAGCCATGGACCATGGAAGGTTCTGTATTTTGGAGAACTCAGGTATGGCCTCTGTAGGCAGACAGGAAGGACTGTTCGATCACAAGCAAAACAGTGTTTGTTTTAAGGGTATCCCATGGTGGCACCGCATTATGTGACCTCTTCAGCCCATCAATAGCTATACTGGGTCTGGCTGGGATGATGTTAGCTTTCTTTATAGCAGCCCATGTAGTGCTCTTTTTTGGTAGTCACTAAAACAAACAACATTGATAACACACCAGTGTTTTGGCCATGACTGAACAGCACTTGCACAGCATCAAGGCTTTCCCACTCTGGCCCCAGCAAGTTCTCTGGAGGTAGACAGGAGATCAGGAAGGGGAAGAGGCAGGACAGCTGACCCTAACTGGCCAAAGCAATACTCCGTAACATATAGCTCCATGCTCAGCAATAAAAGCTTAGTAGAGAAAAATGAGGTTCAGTTCTTTGGCTTCCAGGATGGATGTTACTTGGAGCCTGGCTAGGCATTGATCTGCTTGTGAGAGGTGATGAACTATTGTCTTTGTTTTGTCTTTGTTGTTGTTTTCTTCACCTATTAAACTGTCGTAATCTCAAACCATGAGTTTTCTTGCTTTTGCTCTTCCTATCTTATCCCGTCCCATTGGGAGTGGGGGAGTGGGCAAGCAGCTGTGTAGGTGCTTGGTTGTTGGTTTGGGTCAAACCACATCAAGAGCAGAAGGTTAAAATACTGGTAGCTTGAGACTCAGCTGCTCCAAAACAAAACAGTTTCCTTTCTGCCCATCTGTCATTGAACTCCCTCCACCAAGAAGGGCTGTTCATGGCCTGCAATAGTAGGTACTTGGAGGAAAATGAGCAGGAAAGTGGACTGTGGTTTTGTAAAGCTTAATTTAGAAAATCTTAAATAAAGGATGGAATTGGATAGAATGGTAAATATTCCCAAATGTATCAAGCACCCTTGCTCACCTTTACTTTCAAAGTGTGAGGAGAGCCAAACACCCCTCAGATTCAGGCTTTCATTTCAAAATTCATTGCATTCAACTTGTAAATGTTACTTAAGAGAATATCACATAGTTCATAAGTTTTTAAGGAAACAAGACAGTAAACATGGGGTGGCTGACCCACTTTACTCCCAGCAGCTGAGTAGCCGAGTGGAGCTTGATTTTTATGTGCCCAAATTACAGCAGTATGCCTTGGCTTAAATTCTGCTTATTGAGGTTTAAGCTAAGGACTGATATTGCACAGCAGAGAGAAGATAAGGTCCTACACAGGGATATTTAGAGGGATTGAGCTGAAGGAAGTTGACTCAATGAGCATAGTCACATGCTTGCATTTAGTCAAGAATATTCATCTCTCATGCCCTGTGCTCAGCAGAGTGCTCTGGTATGAAGCAAACCTTGTCTTCTCCCCAGTGTGGAGCCCAGGTACTCTCTTTTTGGGACAAAGGGCTATTTGCTGAATTGGTGAAAGGTTTCAGAGGTTTGGTGTTCTTAATGAAAGTTTTAGTTTAGATTATTATATTAAAATAGCATTGGTGGCAGAAAGTATTTCAATTGGAAAGATCCGGTAGACTTTGTTTTCTGCAGATTTATGTCCATTCTATACCTGACACTACAGGAGGTCATATTCTTTTAAGAAAACAACCTGAAATAAAAAGTTAAATTCTTGAAGTGCAGGAAATGCCCTAGAATCATGTTCCAAGGACAATACTTCTGTTTAGTGCAAAATCACTAATACTTTCAAAAGCGGTTACTAACCATCTGCCTCAACAACACCGTCGGTTGAAATGAAGCCTGAGATTCAAAGCCCCTTTCTCTCATTCCATTTGATTTGTCAAATAAATGTGGTAAATTGATTGATAAATGGCTGCTGAAATTTAAACCTCATGTGGAGTAGATTGTGCCCTTTTGGCTAAGAGGAAAAAGAAAAGTTGGACTGTATAGAGACTGAGGAAGAAGGTCTGGGACATAGTATCCATGGAGAAGCACACAAACAGACTTTTTCTCTTTTTCTGAAAATGAGGCTAGCAATGCTTTTTTTTGTTTGTTTGATTTTTGTTTTAAGATTTGTATACCCATAACTACTGTCACGAATAAGCATGTATGTTGGTGCAATGCCCAATCTTTTCAACCTGATGAGAATTGCTCTAAGGCTCCTCTACAAAATGATGATAGTCTGTGCTTCCTATTATCCTGCAATACTTGGTATATTTTTATTTCACTGGAAACCTTGGCACAAGTGATCTGTCTATGGCTGCATTTACAGCCAACCATTCTTGTTTTCAAGGAGTTGAACATTAAGATGTTTACTAAGTAGGATGAATTTCCTTATACCTCAATGACATTCAAAATAATCCTTTGAATCATTCGTGCAGTTTCTCCTCCAATTGAAATGGATTCCCTAAGCCTTGTGAAACTGTGGGCTGATTTGTTTCAGACTCATTTCTTCCAGAAACCTTTCTACTTTTCAAAAATGTTTTTACTGTAATACCTGCACTAGTATTCTTCACTTGAGCACTCAAAGAGAGTGAAGTGTCATTATCTTCGGCTTTCCAAGCAGACACAAGCTAATATAGAAAAGGAATTCATCTCACTTAACTTCAGCCATGTAGAAGTTAAGCATCTGGTCTAAGCCTGCTTCATGTAGGCTCCTTCTGTAGTCCTCCTAGAGAAAGATCCCTTCAGAATTGATTAATCCCACCTCCAGAAGGCGGGATTGATTAATTGATTAATCCCTCTTAGAGGGGGACAGTTTACCCTCTGGAGATGCTTTGGCTGGGATGACATCAGAAGGACATGAAAGGGCAACAAATAGCATTTAGGTAGCCCGATTTCTTAATCCAGCACCTCTAACTCCCTGTACAAGTACACAAACAAATGAGAACATAAATTGTTCATTCTAATACTGTGGGTTTTATGCAAAGAAGTTTTGTGATTTTATGCTGCTTATTTCATTTTATATATGTTTATTTACATATGGATGTATTTAATTTTATTGTATTAAGTTTTAAATAGTAGCAATGGCACTCAGCAGACTTCACTGCAGTGTTTTCAGGGAGTGACCAAGGTGGGCATGGGTTGAGAATCTAATATTTTTGCTAGAACTGTTGTGTGATCAGAGGCCACTCTACAGCTTACGGATCAATTCTTATTCTGTTCTCTGCATGTGCATATTATAATTTATACAAGTATCATGCCCTGGTAAAAGATAAGTGCCTGAGCTCTTTTAGCTCTTGTCTCAATATGCTGTGACTATGTGCACATTTACCTGCACAATAATGTATGCATGATGACTATGAAACCTCTTGATTACCGTCACTGTCTGGACACTGGAAGCATTTCTTGTGCTCTTATGTTTGTAATTCTGTGTCTTCAAGGTATGTAGTAATTGCATGCTAACATCTGTTTCTCTATCTGTTGGTAGTTAAGGAAAGTTGAGTCTTAAAGCAGTCGTGTGCCCAAACTTCCTTCTTTTCTGAAGGAGAAAATTGTATAAGGAGAGATATTTTTAGATTCATGCCCTTGGTGGACTTACAGACATGGAAGACATCTAAGGTTTGGGAAAAGGCTTACAAAATAACATGTTACTGCTACTCATCCACTGTCTTATAAATGCCTATCTTTCTGAAGCCCATACTCAAGTGCAAACTTTTTCTCTTCATGTTAGTGAGTTAATAGAAATGAAATTAGAATTTGCCATGGACATCATTGTCCTGTTAGCATTGGCATTGGAACTTTCCATCCATATTTTCGTATTTCTGTTTATATATCAGGAAAGCAGTGACCTGTGAAGGCCAGAGAATCAAACTTGTAAGCAGGGAGGAAAAAGGACTCTTCACAGATCCTGATCTGAGCAGGGGTATTTTCCAAAGATGGAACTGCCTTCAGAAACAATGCCACTGAAATGGCAGGATCAGCCAACTACACCAGCCAGTGAGTCCACCCTTCCTAGCTTCAAACCCTGAGCACCACAGAGCCCAAGGCTGTGCACCTTTGGATTAGTAGAGGAGCTGAAATCATGAAGGACAAGCCCAGCTACGCAATGCAATTAATGGATAAACTCTTATCCTTCACTTGCACTGAGTGACCCCTTACTGAAAGCAGTGGGGCTGCTTGGGAAGAGAGGTAATCAGGCTAAATGAGCGAAGGGAAAAGCAACTGCTGCAATTTCCAACCCTTTTTACAGTGCAAAAATAACCCTGACTGTACAGTTATGTAAATGGATTGCCAGGGGTAAAGGGATTCATCAGCAAGGATCTGGTGCTGCAGTAGGACGCTGGAGGACCGAAAGATATAACTGCATACGCTCCTTAGCACCAGTTCCTGTTAAGTAAAACGAGTCCCACGTGTAAGGGCTGTACTCTGACAAATGGCCTCAATTCCCTACCCCGGGTCCCACCCTGTGAATAATGGGAGAGTTATAGCAGATATTCCAAGAGCAGCCGAGCAAAGCATGTTTGCTTTCAAAACAGTGTTCCCTATGGATGAGCACTGAGCCTACTTGGCAGCTGCGTGAGGAAGTTTGCTCTGATTATGATCTGACTAAACGAAATGATTTGGGGCTCAGTGTATGCAAGGCAGAGAGCCTTTTCCTAGTGCTTGTGCAAACTGAAAGGAGAACTGGGCGGCTTCAGGTAAGGTGTGACCACAGCAAGCCCTTAGTGGAACCAACACGTGATTGATTGCTGTCATTTTAAGGAGGCTGAGTGCTGGTTATCGAAAGTACAGCTTGCAGGGCTGAAAAGGCAACATATTTTCACTCTGCCATGTTCAGATAAATGAATGTTGCCAGAATTCAATGGGAGGTGGCTGATACTGGACCTGTAACCAGCTTGTCCAGGAGCGGAGAGAGCCATGAATGTAATAGTGCATACAGATCTGTATAGACAGGAGGTGGAAAGCAAAGGACACTTTGTGGACAGCCAATGTAATGCCTTTCCTGACCAAGTGAAAAGCAAGAAAGGGAGCACATAATTTTCTTTAGTATCTTTCAGTGAAACCCTACTATAAGGAAGACTTCCAAGTAAGAACTGAATTTGAAGACCAAGTCTAGCACACATTAATTTGCAAGTAATCACCAGGATACTTCAACCACTAGAGCACTTGGTTTAAGAATAAGAGAATCACATGCAATACATGTCTGCTAGTATCTGTATAGTGGTAATGTGGGCTGCCTTTGATTATTATAGCAAGATTTTTCTGCTCATCTTTGTAACTAACCCTTTAAAACTCCCAGATCTGAAGACAGTCAGAGAAACTCTTTCTAACAGCATTCACATAAACATTTTTCTGGAGAAGGACACTATTTTTAATAAGCAGCTGCTAAATGGATCAGTGCTCCTGCCAAAATTGAGGCTACACATGTGGGTGTCCTGCAGAAGCACAGGGAAAAAGTCTAAGTTGAATTCCACAAAATAAAATAAAATAAAATAAAATAAAATAAAATAAATAAAATATACAGGGCAAAGCCTAGGTTCCAGCTTAAGATACAGGAGGTGGAGGTTAAGTCCAAGCTCTGCCAGATTTGAAGGACAGCTTTTCATTGCTGAGTGATCCGAATCATGCCAAGTAAAACTTGAGAACTTGGTCAAGACAAAGCATTATCTCACAGCTGGGTAGAGAACCGCTCTCTTAGGAAGTGTAGCAATGCAATTCTGAAAAATTTTCCTTTCCTGAAAGTGTTACAACTAGCTCTAGTTTACATTTAAAATGCAACTGTGTGTGTCAAGCTACCCAGCTGACGTGCTGTGTCCCAATAGGTTTCTGTGTTAAACTGCTTCTAGTAATGTGTCTGAGGAGTCTGAATCCATAAAGTCACTGAAGCCACCTTAGCCCACAAAGAAAAACAGGGGAAGTCCCCCATGACCTGTATCAGTATCACAAAGACAAGATATCTGTGGTTTAAGTTTGTAAAAATCATGATCCTTTAATAACCACAATATTTTTTATTTTTCTTTACAGCAGAAAAAGAAACTACAGAGGAACAAGATGCAGTGGAGTTCTTCTTCACTTACTAGAGAGGAGAGTGGAAGCGGAGGCCCAGGTGTCCAACAGAAAAAAAACACCATTAGAGAAGTTGTAGGCTTCAGAGCAAGAAGGCTGTGTCACTGATTAAAGCATCAGAGCTGCCAAAGGAGACTCAACAGCTGTCAGCAAAAGAAGTCAGAAGCAGAGCAGCAGGTGACAATGAAACAGCTGGGGGTGCCCAAGGCCTTGGTTGAAGGCTTTGAAGGTTGAATCTTGGTTGATCTTGGTTGAAGATCCAGCACTGTTCATGAACTCCAAAAGAGCCAGAGAGGCATGAGATGAAGATGCAGAGATCATTGATGACAAAATCTAAAGAAGAGGAGAAGAGGGATGGTCAGGCAGGAGGAATTAGGCTGAGCAGCTGGAGAAGGAGTGGATGGCAACCAAGAGAAACCAGAATGGAGGGCAGGTCAAATGAAATCTTGTTGGCAGATGAAGAGCAGGACACAATCAATACAGCACTGAGCTGGTTCACCAGAGTACTGCAAACCAAAAGGGTTGTTTCAAGACAGGACTCTTGATGGGTAGTGCTGTAATTCCAGTTAGTCAACCACCCCAGCTGCTGGCAAGTGGCTGCCAGGCACAACATCAGGGTGTACAGCAATGAGCTGAGTTTATGTTACTGAAATTAAATAAAATTTGATTTTATTACAGGGGCTGATTCATTATAATACTTTTTTTCATGAAAGAGCAAATATTCTATGTCAGTTCTTTGGCATTTATAATCGTAAGAAGTGGAGCCTGAAGAAACATAAGAGGCAGGCAAGGAAAGCAAGGTTTTACTGGCTGGAAAAGTGGCTACAGCCAGGTGGATCATGCCAATTGTCCCATGTAAGCACTAGAAGTCTTTTATCACATCTCATTTTAAAAGTAGTTGTAGAGAGAAATTAAATGACATGTATACTGCCTTTCTATCTCAATATTTCTGTAGCCAGCCTTTCTTAGGAGTATGATCTTAGACAGAAAGAAAAATAAGACCTTTTTTTTTTTTAAAAAAAAAAAAAAACAAACCTATAACTGACATCAGTGTTGGTTGGTGTTTGTTTGATTGCTTTTTTTTTAACAGAAATCCATTATTTTTGTAATGTTAGGAGACTCTGGATGACTCTATAAATGCTGGACTTTAAACCCTACTTTGGAGAGCTTTAGCAATATCAGGCTGTGTAATTTTAGTAGAATATATACACATGGATTGGAAATGAAGAGATTTGTTCTTAGGTAGTTGAAAAGTGAGGGATAATCCAACAGCAGAGTAGAACTGACATAATCAAAGGTATTTCAAATTATGAAATATATATGTAGTCTGCCACAGGTATTCTACAGTGTACTGTATATCAGTGTAATTTTCCTGGGAAACTTTTGAGACTTTCTACGGTTTAATTAAATAGTTTTGCTTTCTGCTAAATCCTGCTCCCCAGAACTCAAGCGGAATTTGAGTTAATTCCATGGTCTTTTGTTAGGGGATTGCAGACTCCACATCAATGTAACACATCGACTGTGTGTTAATGGTGGCAGCAGAGCTGATCTTTCATAAGAAATACTGCAAAAATGACATACAACATCAAGGACAAAAAAAAAAAAAAAAAGAAAAAAAAAAAGAAAAGAGCAAGGAGCTATGCCAAAAGGCTTTGGTATACACATTATGAGGACTTTCACTGTGTAACAGCTTTCCTTCACTGCTGGCTTTCATATTTTGATGAAGTAGCACTTTGTCCTTATTATCCGTGAGATTAGGTTTGTGAGACATTCATAGCTGAAGTCTGCAGACCAGAGCATTCAAGATTTTCTGTGGGACTGATTCTGCACCAGGAAAATTGATGTGAATTTTATTGCTGGCTTCTCAGGACATCTGATGCTTTTATCTTAGAAAATGTTCATATAAAACAAAGTTTAAAGTATTTTTGATATTACACTTTATTGTCCTAATATACTAAAAGAAATGAAATGTGCCGGTGTTAGGATAGGCTTAGATGTATATTAGACTGTCTAAAATTGTAGCCTTTGAACAGTAGCCTGCAAGTTGCAGGCAACAGTAGCAACAAGTGGCAAGAAAAACTAATCTTTAAAAACACATTTATATTTATTGAAGGAGAGGTTATTTGTGCTGGTAACATATCAGACACTTTTAGAATATGAGAAGAAAACTAGTGAAACATTCTCTGAATACTACTGAAATACAAAAGGCCTGGCCCAACTCCTTCGTTCCTCCTTCCCTGAGCAAGAAATAGCAATAAATAACAATGAAAGTTTCTTTACTCTCCTAGTCAGAATATAGCTTTCCAGAGATATTTTGAAGTGGTATATACATTTGAAACACAAAATATTCGTCTCTTAATATTGATTGAAGAGTAACAGTACAAAAAGATATTTCCTCTAATTTTAGACACATTGTTCCCTGTTGTCAGCTGGTGCTTTTCTGCTGATTTCTGGGGAGATGGGTTGAGAAACCATTCCCTGGGCTATGCAAAATGGGCCAGGGTATTGCATTGTCTTCAGAGATCGTTCTTTTATTCCTGTCACTGCTTGTATTGTATTGTATTGTATTGTATTATATTATCTTTATTGTATTTATGATATTATATTTATTATATTTATTATATTTCTGGTGTTGCACCCATTAAAGTGTTATGGGCCAACTGAACAAGCACCAATAATACCAGTGTTTGTGACAATGATTCAATGATTAAAACCACAAATCTCTGTTTTGCTCTAAATTGCATTTAAAGGGCTCCTGCTGTGCATTAAAAAAAAAAAAAAAAAAAAAAAAGAGACTTGTCATGGTGACACAGAGCCACAGAACAGACCTTGCAATAGGTCCTTGCTGCGGCACTGAGTATGGGAAGGGCTGCAGGAGATGAGCAAGCAGGGCATCTGGAGCAGCAGCCCAGGGCTCCAGGGTTCCCTCAGGCACTGTCTGCCTGACTGTGCCTTGGCAGAGTTTCCCTAGGCCCTGCTCAGCTCCACCAGCCCTGACCTCTCTGGGCAGACACCATGGAAGAAAAGTGAAGTGTCAGCAGTCAGCTGGCTCTGGTCACTTTTAAGAAGTCCCTCTGTAGGCCACGGAGTTGGGTTTTATTGGCCGTGAGCGTCTACCGGTCATGCACCAGAAACCCCCTTAAAAGCCTTGATAAATATAAAATTTTGAGCAGCACTACAGAAATGCTGGCAAGTCATATTGAGACTGACTGTGTTTCAATGTGGAAAAATAAATGTTTGGAGATACTTATTCTTTACATGGAGAGCTTTGTTTTGAACCAGATACCCCTGAGATTCATTTCACATCCCAGGGTTTCCCACAGCCAATGCTCAGTCTCCTGATGAAGACAGTACATGATTAAGGGTCTCTTAAAATAAAAGAGGTTACAGGTATCACTCTTCATCTTTAGCATGCCCACATCTCTTGGGATACAGCTTCATGAAGATGATCTGAAGAGCAATCAGGTCCTTATAGAGCAAAAGGCTTTAAGCATGAAAAACTGAATCTGACTATTTTGATATTGTCCCTAGATACCTGCAATTTGCCAGAAACTCCCTAGATACAGTTATAATGGCCTCCAAAATGGATGCCATTATCAAACCCTGACAGGTTTCCAGTACTGAGCATGTTTAATTTTTCTCACATAAAGTATGTATGCCATTAAAGGAGCTCATGCCATTTTGTGATTGACAATGATATAGGACAAACCAGCACGCTTCACAAGAGCTCTGCCATGCTGTTGAGGACCAGAGTTCCAGCAATAACAACCATTTATTTTTCAGACTAAAAAAAATAAAAAAAAAACAAAAAAATAATCCAATTGCAATTAAAAAGAATGACATCAAGCAGTAAAATCCTTGTAAAGCCAGCATTAGGGAATTGCAGTGACAATGACAGGGTATTTTAGTCTGGGAAGGTTGCTTGGGCAGTATTGATAATGCTCCTTGCTAACGTAAGCAAACCCCAAGTGACAAAACCAGACTGAATTCACCCAAATTAGAAGCAGGTGGCACTCCGTGGACTTCATTCTCTAAACCAGACTACATCTGTCTCGGCTCATCTCTCATAATAAGGCTGGATATTGCTGACAGGTCATTTTATGCCCCAATCTTTCTACGTGCAGAAGACCCCCTCTTTCTGTATGCATAAACATCCTTATAAAAGTCAAGAGAATTATCCTGGCCAAGTTCTCTGGTAGGTTTGACTTTATTTCCCTGAATCACAGTACAGCATCAGAATTAGCTCCTAGGTTTACTGAACCCTGAATTGCATGCTGGGCTCAACATCAACCCAAACCATCCCAGCAGCCACCAGTCAGAGTACCACCGCCTCCTGTGTTGCTCTATTATCTTCAGTTCTCTAAGGCAGGTGTTTCCATCTAAGTGTTTGTGATCTGTGGAGAGGTTAAAGCAAGCTAATGCAATCTGGTTCCAGTTCAACAGAGCTTGTAAGCACATAGCTTAATTTGATTGGAGTCCCTGGAACTATTACACCATGTGTTATTAACCATGTGCTTACGTGCTTTGCTACGCTGAGAAAGGACTTCCCAATTTTGTATACTGCTAGTAGACGGTAGCACTGTCTAGACAATGCCCAAAGCAACCACTGCTTTTCAGTAGCTGTTTAGTGGGAGACTTGCTTCCTCCGTATGTTTTGTGATGAGACTTTCCCTGAATGTTGCAGTGATCCCAAGAGCCCAGAATGCACAGGATTTGCACAAATTGTATCACTGGATCCTGCAGTCCCAAGCCCTCTGCTTTGCCATTTCTGATGGAAGAAATTTCAGAGGAGGCTAATTATATAGCAATTTCAACCAGCCAGCTAAGCTGAATACCTTTTTCTGTTCTGTATTGCACAGCACAACTGAGCTGAGTTAGCACAAGTCTGTGTTGCCTAGATGTTCTTATCAGCTGGGTCAGTTGCTTACTTTTCTCTGCCCCACAATGCCAAAACTAAAGATGGTGAATCCTCTAGTCCATGGATCTGCCCAAGGACTGCTCTACCTTTTTATCTTGTTTTCAGTTTTCAATTATTCCATGCATAAAAAAATGATTGGGAAATAGCAGCAGTGGAAGAGCTGTTCTTGTATCATTACAGGACATTCCTTCATGCTGAGCCCTGATGGGCCTTGTTACACACTTAGTAGGTGTTCTTCATCATGGGTGCCTTGACAGCATCATGAATGCCTCCTCATGAATGCCTACAATGAGGCAAGCAGGTGTTACTGTGACATATGCACCTCCGATGAACGTTCAGATTAACAAAGCATAAAAATTACAACAGTTCCTTGAAACCTGCCACAGGCTTTTACACTATTAAACCCTAATACTGGAGTCTTTCCATGGAAAACAGTTTTTTTTTTTTTTTTTTTTTTTTTTTTCAAGAGAGTAGATGTTAACATTACAGATTAAAACATAACAAAGTCATAAATCTCCATCAGAAAACTGATTGAGCTTTGATCATAGAGCTGTTGTGCTAGAACACTGTCCTGTAAACTGGAAGAGAGAGTGATATAGTTTTCAAAAGCAATAGTTATAGCATTTGGGAAAAGCAGTGTATTTTTTCTCTTCAATGTACCAGAAAGTGAACATTTCAGTGTGCATTTCTTGGTTGCTTGTGCCATTTCAAAAGAGCAATTAAAATTAAAGGAACATATGACTTTATTTTGTCCTCAAATGAGATTCCTGTAGTCCTCTGGTGTAATGCAGCAGGGCATAACAAACAAAATCTTGTAAGCCATTTATCTAAGAATGGTGTTATATGAAATCAAAGAAAGTTTATTCTAGCCATGTGTGCTGGTGCTGGACATAGGGTGCATATGAGAATGTCTAATACCCATAATTAAACTCACATGGTTCAGCACAAAAATGGAAAGTGTAGAAAAACTCTGGATATTTTGCTACCCTTTGGATGTTGTTTCTGATTCAGATTTGTCCCTGACATTGACCTACCTAGATTTTTGATGAATGTGTCACTCATTTTCAGTAGAAACAAAAGCCTATAAAGCTTTACTCTTATGTCAGCACAACAGTTGCCTCCCAAAGCAGGTGAAATATAGCACATAAAAATGAACCAGGGTGTGTCAATGTGTGTGCACTTTTGTATGCGTGTGTACACAGAGGTGCACTACAGACTGCTAAGTGATTCTTTGCAGGAGGATCACACAGTTCACTTGGAAGGGCAAGCTCTTGTTTATGCCTGATTTGGAAGGATAAGGCTAGGAGAAAAATGAAGGAAACAATGCTGGAATATATGAATTTCAGAATTATAGAAAGTCGGGTAACTAAAATTAAATTACACACCTTTGAATTGATGCAGATAGGCTCCGTTTCCAAGAGGCTTTTTGCAGATGCTGCAAACCTATGGGAGTAGGAGAACTGGAGCAGACACAGGAAGAAAAAAAAAAAAAGCAAACGGGTCTCTGTGTCAGGTCCACGACATTTAGATTCCAGCAACCCCTTTGCAAGAGATCTTGCACCAACAGCAAAGTGTAACATAGGGGAGTGGGAGGGTTTCTCCTATTATTTAAAAAGCAAATCCTAAGGTGGTTTGGTTCCAGTCTGAGTCAGCCAGATCAAGGTAACATAGTACACAGGGCAATCAGGAGTAATCATTGAATCATAGATCGTTTAGGTTGGAAAAGACCCCTAAGATCACCTAGTCCAACCTTTACCCTAGCACTGCCAAGTCCACCATTAAACCACGTCACTAAGCTCCACATCCACACATTTTTTGAAAACCTCCAGGGATGGTGATTCAGCTGCTTACCTGGACAGCCTCTTCCAATACTTCACAACCCTTTCAGTGAAGATATTTTCCTAATATCCATCCTAAACCTCCCCTGTTGCAACTTAAGGCTGTTTCCTTTAGAAGAAAAAGGCCAATGGGATTTTGGCTATAGTTTGCTCTTTTAAAATGGGAGAAAAATGAGAACTGCCTTTTCTTCAGTGTGTTTTCTGCTGGAAGTAGCTGAGACTGGGAGGAGTCTCAGGAGGGGAGATGTCTTCAGGAAAAGCAAATGGTTTCCATTGCATGTCTTGAAGGAACAATGAAATGAGAATAGTTCCTTTTCAATTTCCTTGCCACAAGAGAAAGACGAAACAAAACCAAAACACAATAAAACCAACAACAAACCAACAAAAATAACACTAGGGTAAGCGAAAAGGGTACAGAGAAAACATCATTTGGCTTTCTCATGGCAAATTTTGCATCTTTGAATTTGCAATCGGCTCATGCTGCAGCTGGAGCTGCCCCGGGCGCGGGGCGGTTCGGGGCGGGATCCGGAGGCTTTCCCGAGCCGATGCCTCCCCCTAGCGGGCTGCGCCGCCCTGGGGCCCGCGGCCGATGCTTCCCAAGGCGCAGCTGGAATATATTAAATAATAATAATAATAATAATAAATTAATTAATTAAAAAAATAAATTAAATTAAAAAAAAAGGGGGGGGGATGCTACGCCCTGATCTCCAGGCAAACCCTCAGAGGCTTACGCATGCAGACTTAGCAGAAACAGCACTTCTTTCTTTCTTTCTGTTTTCCTTTGCCTCGTGCATTCTTGCATGTATTTGCAGATCTATTCGATTGTGCCTCCCGCTGCTAGGATATGCCGGTGTCATAACAACTGCTGGCACAAGCAAAGAGCTCTTGTCAGAGGCAAGCAGTGTGGGATATCCAACTGTAGGGCTGCTGTAGTGTCTAATTAGAGGTCTCTCTAAACAAACACGCTCTCCCTTCAAACCTAACACCCACCAGGCACTGGCTGTCCCACGTAGCTTGCTGAAGAAAGATCCTTGTGTAAGATGTAAGAGCTTTCCCATGAGATCATGTTGTCATTGGTTTCAGACGCTAAAAAGCCCTGCAAAAGCTGTCCTGCAGACCCATCTTGGTGTTATCTTGAGTAGTTCTTACGATAAAGAAATTCTCCCTTTGGTACAAAGGCGTAAGAAGGAAAGCAGCCTGGAGCTGGTCTGAGATCTCAAACACAGGTTTAAATCATGGGACCTCATTTGGTCAAAGCTACAAAAGCAGATCATATCCACACCCTGCCAACGATATTTTTTGTGTGTGTGTTGATTTGGGCAATGTCTTCGTTGCTGGGACATTACCTCTATGCCCAGACATCTCTGAGATGCTGAACTGGGGTCTCGTGTCCTCACCTGGAGAACAGGTAGGATTATACCTCCCTGCTCTGCTTGCGTGTACAGGAAGAGTGAGAGGACTCAGCTGGTGTGAGACTGGAGCTGTGAAAATTGCTGTGACAAAACCTTGAACATCACAGACTGAAGTATCTCCATAAGCAAATGCACACCCTACCCTAGCCCTGGCTACCTCCTCCCTCTCCCAGAGACCACAATAGGTGAGTTTGCACTACAATGGAGGGTTTACGTTTTCCTAATTCACCTGAGCAAAGATGATCCATGCCCATTATCTGAGAACCTAGACTAAGCACAAATTTTGCTCAGCTACTATTTGTATATAAGTTGGATGTACCTATTCCAACATCTGGCAGTGCTGCCCATTTCTGTGAAGAAATCTGCTTTATCCCCTTGCTCAGCTGGTTCATCTCTCTTTCATCTGTCAGGGTAATGACAAAGCAGAGACTGCACAACAAGCACCAACAGAAGGACGTGCACCATGAAAAGCCTCCAGTGATGATGCTACAATCCTTAACTCTTAATCTCTTCTAGTGGTCAATTCACTGTGCACAGTACCCAGCCTGAACCAGTGATCCAAAACCCATCTGTTTATAACAGAAATTTTCCTAGTGGTCCTACACACATCCTCCTTGCCTCTCAAAATCCAAGAAAAGAGAAACAACCTGTTCTTCACTCACTCACCCTGTGCTGCCATAGGTTCAAGGCCACCAAATTCAGTACAGGGGCGCTGGTGCCACCTGGTCAAATGAGCATATGGTGAGATTTGGAGCCTCTAAGGACATCTCCTGCATATCAGTCACATGTCAGAGTTTGGCTGACCCACTGCTAGGGTTGCAACAAGGGTCTTTGTAGTACTCCCTCACAGAGGGCACTCTCTAGGGCCCCTCCTAACAGACCATGTGTGCCCTCTTAGAGTTTGACCCTAATGGGCTCTTGATGACCACTCACCCCTCAATTAAACTTTCCATGGAAAGGTAGAGCAGGAGCTCCTGAGGCTTCATCTCATGAGCAAGACCTATCTGTAAAGTTCTTCACAATCTCCCTGTAGTAACAGCACCCAGCTTTCCATTTCTAGCTCCTAGCAGGTTGCTGGCCTTGAACAGCACAATGTGGCAGGGTGATAGGAAACAAATGAGTGTTAGTACAAATAGTCTGGAGGATATAGCCATGGGCACTAGAAAGACCTGTTAGCATTTTACACTGTTATTTTTCCCCAGGAGTAAATTTAGCCCAAATGTAATGTAAGAAGGGTAAGAAGGCAGCACAGAAATAACTCCAGAGCAAACAAACTCCTGCTTGCCAGTGCTGAAAATGCTCCAGGAGTGTGGAGGCTCTTCTCAGAGAGTTTATTGCTTAGCATAGGCAATAACGATTTATTTCAGTGTCTTCACAGTTAGGTATAATAGCCAAACAGAGGTATGGAAGACCCAAGCTGACACTCTGGTTGAAATCTATTGCTCTACCTAATCATTGTATAACCAGTCACGGCTAAACAAGAAATCACCAGTGTGGCTATAAATTATGTATTTGCATAAATAAATAAACAGGCAGTCTTACATATTCAGTTTTCCCATTGCATTATGTAGTTTCCATGAGATGCTTTTTGGGGCTTCTGAATATTGTTTCTCAAGCTCCCAAATCTTCAATGACATCAGGATCATTAGCTTTCCAGCAGGTTAAAAAGCACCAACATTTTGTTTTTCTGAGTCCAGAGAATATTTGTGTGCAGTTGGGCTAGATCAGTTTTAGAGAAAGGGATCCAAACTACATGGAAGAGGAAAGATTTTGGATGTAAGACAGAAGAGATGCCCTGGACATCTGCGGTCATGAAATAACCAAGTATCCTCGTTTACAAAGATAGGAGGACTCACCACAGTGTTCTGGGCACTGCCCAGTACTGTCTCCCAAACCAAAAGCTCTCCTGCAGCTTTATTGTAGTGCATGGTTAAAAAGCACCTGCTTTCCAGCCCACTGTGGACATAATTATTGCCATATATTCTCCTTTGTAACATGCTTTGGTATCTTTGGAGAACAAAAGAAAAAATAAATGTATACAAAATATGATGTTTATCCATAGATTTCATATTTTCTGGATGAACAGAGGGAACAGCAGATAACATGAAGCTTTGCTATATGAACCTTTACATTTTGTTTCCTCCATCTCAGTCTCTTTGGTGTTTGTGGTGCTTTCCATTTCTTCTGTTGCTTCACAGAGTGGACAAAGCAGACTCTGACAATTTGTGATTCCTTTTACATGTTCATTGCAGCAAAGTGCTTTCAGCTCAGGCATGCCTCTCTTGATTTCAGGGAAGGATAAGCAAAGGTAAGGGCATCTGCACTAGGGACTGACTCACTCCTTCCAATTTTACTCTGAATACTTGTAAGAGTTCATTTACTTACATTGAATGTGGGCCTGTAACCATCTACTCACCTTGGAAATGGCCGTTTGCCACAATTTATACCTACAGAGTGAAGCATATGGCTGTTTTTCCCATCTTCTTTCAAATTTGTTGTATGAGAGTGCCAGGACCTGCACTTGTGGAAACACAAAATAGCAGGAGAGAAAGGGAGGCTGGAGAGATCAACATTAAAAAGATATAGCGAAAGAATTAAAGACTTGGCAAATCTGTCCAGTTCACAGATGCTTTTTGTGGCGGAGCTTCAGGACCAAGCACAAATGTTTTAGTTCCTCTTCAGTGCAATCAGCTGCATGTTTTCTAATGTCCTTATGCCAGACATTCTCCTTTTCCCCTCCTTCCCCCTAGGCACACTAACATAGCCTGTGATCAGTGATAAATTCTGCAGAGGACAGGGCCCGGTTGCCCATCACACAAGTTCAATCTGAATGTCTAGTTCCTGCTGCCTCACATCCACCTCAGTCCAGGAGACAGCCAATACCTTCCACAAGTGTTGTATCACCACTTTCTGCCTATCCTCTTGAATTCTGTCATCTTATGCCAAAAGAGCATTCAATGGCCAATCAATGACAAAAACTAAAAGAAGGCCTCAGGTCAGCTTTTCAGCTTCATCACATCATATCTTCCTGATGAACCTCCCCAGTGCCAGCCATTTACTTTACAGATCACTTTAGCTCTCACCTGTCTCAACTTCTTTCACAGCTCCTTCCAGTTGGGGCTGATCATCAAATGAGACTGATTAACCTTCAGCCCGTGGAGTAGACCATCTGCAATAAACATTACCATGTTCATATGGCCAACACAAAGCACCTCTACACTTACTGCGTCAGATGCCACTACTTGTTGGGGTTCTTGGTCACTACCTTGCACTCAACTGACTAAGCAGGGAACTTCAATTGTTAGTACTTCTGCTGGTACCTTGAGCCCCAGCTTGGCTACAGTCTCTGACTGGAACCACTTACATGACATGACTTATATACCCCACTGAAATAGAGAATTTGGTATAAATGAAAAGCACAAAACCATAAAACAACAGAAAGCCCATATCACATTTATCAGTCTGATAGAAACCAGTCTTAAGTGATAAACATTTCATTTAATACTGTCTCCCATAAGATCCTCCTAGAGAAGCTGATGAAGTGTGGGACAGATGAGCAGATAGTGAGGTGGTCTGGCTAAACTGATTGCTCTAGAGTGTGGTGATCAGTGGAACAAAGTCTAGTCGGAGCCAGTTAAATGTTGCACACCTCAGGTATTTATACCAGGTCCCATCCTATTCGACACCTTCATTAATATTCTGGATGAAATGTGCCCTCAACAAGTTGGTTGATGATACAGAACTGGGGGGAGTGGTTGATACATCAGATGGGTCATGCTTCTATCCACAGGGACATGGACAGGCTGGAGAAAAGGGCTGGCAGGAACCTCCTGAAGTTCAGTAGGGGAAAGTGTAAAGTCCTGAAGGTGGAAAGGAACAACCCCAGGCACCAGCACCTGCTGGGGCCACCCAGCTGGAAGGCAGATTGGCAGAATATTCTCTGGGGGTACAGGTAGACACCAGGCTGAACATGAGCCAGCAATGTGCCCTTGTGGCAAAGAAGGCTAATGGTATCCTGGAGTGCTCGAGCAGGGGTTAGAGCGGGTGACTTCCAGAGCTCCCTTCCAGCTCCAACCATCCTGTGATCCTGTGAAACCTGGCTCCTCTTTGTAAGAGTGTAATCCTAAAATGACTTCTTCAAAGGAATAATTTATAACTCTGAGAGCAGACATAATGGAAGTTTCTCACACACCTGCCATGTTAAAATCTTGCAGGTTCAGAACCTTAGTCTCAGCTAGTACCAGTCAGCATCACACCTCTATAGGCAAGCCTAGTCAATGTCACCTAGAGCTGGTCCGGTGACTCTTCTCAGGTGGGTGCTCTATTTTTTCCCATTAACTCCCTATTCCTTTGTGTTCATACAGTTTTCTTCTTAACAGCATTTGAGAAGGGACAGGGTGAATTCCTCACCTCTGGTTCCTCATACATTGGTTACTCCTTCCAGATTGTCCTGTCAGGTAGATTTAAATAAGATGCACCAAAGAGAAAGCTATATTTTATAGTTTCATTTTATATTTTATTGATCCACGTGTTCAGTGACTACATAAACATTTGGGCAAAGTCAGTCAGAGATTTTTTTTTTTTCTATTTTTGTCCCTTTTCTTTGTAATCCAAGTCATGCATGTGCAATAAGGGTTAGGAATGTAATTTCATTCCTAATGAAGCTTGAAATTATTGGTGGTGTCCACTGAAGAATTAATAGTGGACATTGATCCAATTTGTGAAGTTTAGACATTTTTAGTTCAGCAATTCATTAGCAACAATTAGCATACAGCATGCGGGACATCAGGCATTCTTCATTAAAGCAACCAGTTAACTTTCTGTATAGCCTGCCTAACAAACTATCTTAGTGTGCAGTTCTGACAGCACATGTGGGGAATGGCCTGAGTCTAAATATAAACCAACAGAGCTGAGGAGGAGAGAGCATGCACAACAACCTGACCCTGCATTAATTAGAGCATTGCTACGTAACTGCCACATTACTCGATGAGGACAACATCTAATCCAGGTCATCCAGGGTATGTCCTTCCCTGTCCTGTTGTCCTGGTTTCAGTTAGGACAGAGTTAATTTTCCTCCTAGTAGCTGGTAGAGCGCTATGTTTTGGATTAGGATGAGAAGAGCGCTGATAACATGCTGATGTTTTAATTGTTGCAGAGCAGTGCTTACACCAAGCCAAGGACTTTTCAGCCTCTCTCTGTCCTGCTAGCGAGCAGGCTAGGGATGCAGCAGGAGCTGGGAGGGGACAGACCCAGGACAGCTGACCCAAACTGGCCAAAGGGGTATTCCATACCATCTGACGTCATGCTGAACAATATATAGGGGTGGCTAGCCGGGGTGGGGGGGGCCAGCTGCTCGGGGATAGGCTGGGCATCGGTCAATGGGTGGTGAGCAATTGCATTGTGCATCACTTATTTCGTACACATTATTATTATTAATACTATTATTATTATTATTATTATTATTATTATTATTATTATTATTATTATTGCTATTATTT
Source organism: Cygnus olor (assembly GCF_009769625.2). Lineage (NCBI taxonomy): Eukaryota > Metazoa > Chordata > Aves > Anseriformes > Anatidae > Cygnus > Cygnus olor. Next base: position 117,805,087 of record NC_049169.1, on the reverse strand, counting down.
TTCCTGTCTTAATAAACTGTCTTTATCTCAACTCACAGGCTTCACTTTCCCGTTTCTCTCCCCCATCCTGGAGAGGGAGGGGGGAGGGTGAGCGAATGGCTGTGTGGTGTTTGGCTGCCAGCCGGGCTAAACCACAACACCTGTTCTTCTTCATGTTTGACTCTCATGAGGCATTAAGTCACCCCAGAGACATCCTGAGACTTAATGATTGGGGACTCCTGGCTGTGCCTTGACCTTCAGCAGGGACATTTCTCAAACTCTCAGGTCAGCACAGCCCAATTTTTATGCCCTATCTGCCTGAAACTAAGAATACAACAGGACTCAGAACATCTTCAGTTCAACAGCTCTTTGCAGAAGTCTTTCAACAGCGCTGAAGCATCTGAGATGGGTGCACAGGCTTATGTACCCATGCTTTTTCTAAATTCTTCCCCAGCAGGATCTGTTTCTTCACCCAGGCCCTACACTTTGCTGTCCTCTTGCATGAACAACTTACAGCTGGAAGCATAGAACTGAATTTTGTTTCATAGCATATTTATTCTCAGGTACATAGTATATTGATTTAGCATAGCCTAGCCTACTTAGCTGACCACCACTGTGCGGTGAAGTGACCATGAAATATATGTTAGAAAAATGCCCATTTTTTATGCTTACTCCTCGTAACCCCAAATAGAGCTCTTCACACAAAACAAACACTGCTGAAAACCTTAAAACGTGAGGTTAGACCGCACAGATAACACCACACACTAAACACAGAATTCTGTGGGAAAATTTTCCCTGTTCCCTCCCCGAGGGAGCCACTAACCTCTCACAGCAATGAAAGCTAAACAGGCAGAAGTGGCCAAGGAGCTTCCAGTGCATGACCACAGTTTTTTTTTCCAAACCTCTCTCCATCCCCTTGCCTCCCTCCACTCACATCTCACATCCCTCCCTGGGCTACTCAGCACTGCCACAGCTGGAGTTTGGCCATGTCTGTCCCCCTGCCCAGACCCCTGGTGAGCACCTTCACTCCAGCCAGACATGGCTAACAGCTTTTTCTCTGCAGCATCCATGCTCCTGGAGGATCAGCTAGTGGGAGTGTACATCATGACATCAGCCTAAACTATCCCTAGACATTCTCTATCAACATTAAACATGCTGTACAGGGTTTTTCTTGGAGCACACCAAAGTGGTAAAATAATATCCAAAGTGGAAGCAATCTGTCACCTGCTATTCAAGTTTTGTTGTTGTTGGTGGTGGTGGTTTGTGTTTTTTTTTTTTTTTTTTTAAATCTGTGGGAATTAAATGTTCAATTACAATAGAGTGGGGCTGTGTCAGTGATATTGGAGGTTGGTCAGGCACAGTGTTTGAGAAAACATTCTGATGCAGGGTACCCCTGGCAATGGTCTACATGGTATGCAGGACTAAGAAATGCCATCTGAGTGGCTTTTGATGTCTCTAAAGAGCACTGTCCAGGAGGATCCACAAGAACACAGGTTCCCATAGACTTCCCAAGGAAAAAAAAAAATCATCAAGTTTTTAAAGTTATAAAAACTGTGAAGTTTTTGTGGTATTAGAAGTTAAGATACGTTTTGAAAGAGATTATGGCATTTTGTGTTTAACTATTGTTTATCTGATGTGGTTCTGTGCAAGAACTCACTTGGGAAAGGAGTTTGACTATGTTAACAGTATTATTTTTTTTTTTAGGAAAAAAGCAAACAAACAACAACAACAACAAACAAACAACGTTTTATGTCCATTAATGTCTAAAATCTCAATTTGAGTTTAAATATCCTGTGTTGTTAAAGATCTGGTACAGCTCTGGAGTTCTGCTTTTCAGGCAGGCAGCCATGTGTGAAAAATTATGCCATTGCCTTTACAGAACTATTTCTGAAGCTTTCAAAGAATCACACTCTATCTCCTGAAAACTTGCAATAAAAGATGCCGGGCAGCAAAGTATATCCCAGCAGCAGAAAGTTGCAGGATGTTTAAAAGCCTCATTATACAACCCCGTTCCTCATCCATCAGCCAAGGGGCTGAGTGCTGGAGCATGCCTTTCACAGCTGAGAAGTGACCCATTGGGAAAGCAAATGCCTCAGTTTTTCCAGCCAGTTGGTCAGGAGCAGCATGGGACCCTGCAGCAGCCCACTCAGCATCTGGGTACCACAGGATGCAGCTCCCCAAAACCCAGCTTGGCTGCTTTCCCACGTGGCACGGAGGCAGAGCACACAGGGCATCCCACAAGCTGCCCTCCCATATGGGATGGTGCCATCCTTGCTCCCAGCTTACTCAGCTAATTGCATCCCTAAGGCCATTTAAAGGAGTCTGCTCAGCAGAAGTGGAGATGGCATAATGTGTCCCTGGTCCAGGTTGCAAACACAAACTATGACCACATCTGTGCTGTCCTGGGGAGCCCAGAACTGGACCCGGCACTCCAGGGGTGGTCTCACCAGGGCTGAGCAGAGGGGAAGGATCACTTCCCTCCACCCACTGGCAACACTTTGCCCAATGCAGCCCAGGATACCGTTAGCCTTCTTTGCCACAAGGGCACATTTCTGGCTCATGCTCAGCTTGGTGTCCACCAGGAACACCAGGTCCTTTTCTGCCAATCTGCTTTCCAAATGGATGGCCCCCAGCATATTCCCAGAGAGTGAGAATCAAAATCAAGTTGAGACCAAAATCTTGATCCTTTGCTTTCCTGGAGTGCATATTTTGTTTTCAATTTACTGCTTTTAAAAAGAAGCAAGCTGACTCTGAAAAAAAAAATAAAAAAAATAAAAAAATAAAAAATACAGGAGTTACAGTTTACTTCTTCGGAGGCATCAGACTAAACAAAGCAGGCATTTGCTTTGCATGTCTGCCCCTAGGCAAGTGGGGGAATCCCCCTTTGTGGAACATGACTGATCACCCACCAAACGCAAGTTACAGCACACAGACTGATAGGTCAAGGACCAAGACAAGGAGAGAACGAGGTGGTGAATGACAACCCATGACTGGATAACTCTTTATTTTCACTGCTTTGGCTTAGATAGCTTCCTTGCTCCTATTTAATAACAATGGTCTAACCGCCAAGATTTTTATTCATACTCTGGACATTGAACAGCTGATTCAGGATGACCACAGGAATGTTATTCTTCTTAGCCTGTGAGGTATCTGTCATCTGCTATTCAAGGTTTGTTACAAGGAGCAGCTACAGCCCCTGATATTAATTCTATAGGTTAAACTGAACCAGCTTATGGTTTTATCTTTGGTTAGCTACATATAAGTCACCAGTGTCTCAGCTGAGATGGTGGCTGTCACACAAGCACATATTCTATTGTATTTCTCTCTCCAGATACAACTGAGATTGAAAATTCCCTCAGAAAGGTCATGATGCTGGCTAAATCTTTATAAAGACAACTCCTTTCTGGTATGTTTAACAGTATGAAGTCTGTCACATTCCTGCTCACTCCTGTATTTTCAAAATGTCTCAGCTGCATGACACTGAAGCCAAGGAGATGAGCATCATTATTTCAATTAAAAACTTATGTGGAAGACCAGCAATGTCCTCTGCTGCTGCTGGTGAAATCTGCAACCTCAGAAAGCTTGTTCCATGCCTGTGAATCTTAGCACTCGCTGGATTTAAATAGAAACAAAGGTGAAGCTCCACCTCCTGCTCACTTCTCCCAGCAGCACTTCTGCTACACCTGTGTTACAGCCCGCACCCTAAACACAGGAGCACCCCGAGGAAGGGAGCCTGGTGGCTGTGAGAGCTGCCCCCCAGGTTTACACAAGGCTTCTGAGGCTTTGGGACAGGAGTCCCCTGGTACCATGGGGTTCAAACCAGTGCAACAGCCCTTCCGTGGGCAGTGTCTGTGGGCTGGGGGTGTACAGCCTGGAGAAGAGAAGGCTTTGGGGAGACCTCATTGCAGCTTTTCAATGCTTAAAGGGGGCTTATAAAAAAGATGGAGAGCAACTTTTTGCTCAGTCAGATAGTGATAGGACAAGGAGGAATGATTTTGAACTAAAAGAGGGGAGATTTAGATCAGATGTTAGGAGAAAATTCTTCACTGTGAGGGAGGTGAGGTGCTGGCACAGGCTGCCCAGAGAAGCTGTGGATGCCCCATCCCTGGAGGTGCTCAAGGCCAGGCTGGATGGGGCTTTGGGCAGTCTGGTCTGGTGGGAGGTGTCCCTGCCCATGGCAGGGGGGTGGAGCTGGGTGGGCTTTAAGGTCCCTTCCAACCCAAACCAGTCTGTGATTCTATGATTCTATTAATGTCAGCATTGGTTTGTCTACTACCCAGCCCCATGGCCTTATATTCCCACAAACCCACACCACATCTTGACCTCCACCGTCATGGCGGTGCCCAGGGGAAGAAGCATGGGATGTTGCAGGACTGGCTCTGACAGGATCTGTCTATCCAGGATACACAAGGAGTAGATAAAGGACAAGGAGATAAGTGAACACAGTGAGGCAGCCAATGTCCAGATGGCCTGGGGACCTGTTCTTGCTGCAGTCCCTGGGAGATAACTTGCTGTTTGTTTTGCCAGCTGTGTCTGTCCCTGTCTGGAAAGCAACACCTGCTTTATAGTACCTGTCTTATAATGCCAACATAGTGCATTAAGTGGATCTTGCAAAACATATTTGCAAATCTTTTATAAATATTCCATATGTCATTCGGCCTGTGACTTGGTCTAGAAAGAAAGAAGGAAAGCATTTATTATGACTGAGTATTAGAACAAGTACTGTAGATCGATGTGGAAGGAGATCCATATTTTTACTTGTCATAAAACATCTTGTTTCCAGAAGCTTGATCCTGAGGGTGCCATAAGTTTCTGTATAAGTGATTACACTTGGGCAGAAATCATAATTGCATTACTGGAAATGCTGTATTTTTGTACCAGCTGCCTCAAGCTTGAATATAGAGAAACAGGAATAAAGAAAGCCACACTTGAAAGCTCAGGATTTCTCTTCTAAGAGGCATGCCAAATATCTGGGTTGTTACTACAACTGCTGCATTCTCCACAGGGGCATATAACTGAGACAGAAAGCAAGTACTGACAGTTCTTGTGACTCCCCCAAAGATTTTGTGTTTTCTATACTTTGTCTTTAAAGCTTCAGATTCCAGGTTCTTATGATTGTATGAAAATCTCAGACTGTGCTATTTTTAAAGAAGACAACAATGCAGAAGAAACAATAGAAATGCCTCTTTTCTTTCTGGGGTTTTCCTTTTTTTTTTTTTTTTTTTTTTTCCTCCTAATTCTCATCAGTTTTAAGCCCATTCCATGACTTTGTAGGTCCTATCGGATGGTGCTTGGACATATGCAGTCTAGAGTCCTGGAAACTTTGTGAGAATGAAGCCACATGTACCCAAAGATTCAGGGGCAACTGCTGCCCGAGTGGTTCTGTTGTGCCACCTGCCCACATCTCTGCTCATCAGGCTTCATCCATCAAATAATCTTTGTACTAGGAACAACAGAGATGCCTTTACAGCAAAACCCTTTCCTTGTTCTCAGCCTCGCCTTCATGGGTAGGTAGCTGGAGGGTGACTGCAAAGCCACGAGGAGAACATTTCTTTCAGCTAACAAATTGTCAGAGGGGCTGGAGCGGCAGGGCAAGGAGAACATCACTTTCACGGGTAGTTAGGCTTCAGAAACGCTTCCAACAATCCTTCCAGAGTACTGATGAAGAAGAGGCACGAGCAGATGCAGAGTATCTGCATGAGAGGTGAGGTGACCCTCCTCGTCCCCAGCCTGCAGCCTGACCAAACCCGGTGCTGGGAGCTGTAAAGCCTCTGGAAGTAAACGTGGAGACAGGCTCCTGTGAGAACAACCACCTCTGTGTAATATCTCAGCATTTTATATCCCAGCTTATTCAGATGGAGCATGGCAAAAGATGCATGAAAATGGAAAATAATAGGGGAGAACTATTGCGTTTACAAGCCTCAAAGGCTGGAATTACCATGAAATCCGACTTTGTGGAAGTTCAAACAGGTTCATCAGAAGTGTTTCACCCCCCCGCACTGGAGCTGCACATCTGCTTTTGCAACAGAAGCTGTGAGCGTGGCAGTCACACCAGCAGCCACAGGTTGTCTCTGCATCAGGCCTGTTCTGACAGTAAATAAAAGACTATGCCATGAACTGTGTATGCCAAATTATACAAGGAAAAGTGTCACCTTATGGCACTGCATCAATTAAATCACAGCTTTGTATCACCAGTATGACGATTAGATTTTAGCCTTGCCTGTGCAGTTCCCAAGACATTGGGCTTGCTTCAGAAATAAGGAAGGGTAAGAAAAATACATTTTTCTTGCTTGCCTACCTTTGCAGTAAGTGTTGCAGGCACCTAGTTGCTATTCATGATAATGAGAAAAAAGTTCAGCTAAATGCTGCATTAGTTGTTCTAAAAAAAGCTCCACAGCTGCTAACAAAAAATCAGAAATAATGTCTTTTAGGAAACGAAATTATCAGTTAATCAAATGTTTAACAGGTACTCCAAGATTTTGAAGTTTTCTATTTTCATGCCACCACAGCTGCAATCCTAGACAAGGGAAAAGCATCCTAGCTTTTTTTTTCTTTTTTTTTTTTTTTTTTTTTTAAATAGGTCTTCAAAAATACCTGCTGCCTTCTGGAACAGATTTCTGCTAGATAGCCAGAAAACACATTTGTTAACTCTTTAAGTATTCTGTTAGTTAATGCATTGGCTTATATATAATGAGCTTTTCTTTTTTTTTTTGAATTAGCGTTTTAATTTTTAAAGGCATTGTCAGCTTCTGATGTAATGAATTGTGGAAGTGATCTTAGTACATGGACATCGTTTACTCTATATTACTTCTGTCTAATGTGTGTTCGAACCCAAGGCTTTTTGTGTGCTTGTGTGTGTACATATACACATACACAAAAAAATTTATGTGCGTGCAGTCCCTCTGCTACAGGGATCTGGGAATGAGGATGAGATTTTGGCTGCAGTCATCACTGCCAAGTGTTTGCTAGACATAATCTTATCTGACAGATTTTGACAGGCTGATGGTTTGCAACTATCAAAACACAGGTAAAACTAGAAGCATGGAAGTTGTACAGTTACCTGAGTCATCCGTATATCTCAAACTAAAAAACAATCCTACTTGATATATTTAGACAAACATGGTACGGGCTCAATAAGAAATTTCCCAGAGGAAGCACAATAAAGCCAGCAAATATCCCGTGGGGATAATAAATCGGGAAATTTTTCTCTTGGGATCTCAGCACTCCCCTTTCCACTCTCAGCCGTGCTGAAGAAGCACCAAGTGCCCCAGAATGTAAGCAGCAGCCTTGAGCCTGCCTCTTGAGCTCCTGCACCTCATCGTTCTGTATTCCTAAAGTCGGCAGGGAACCCGGAGGCAGCGTCCCTACAGGCTGTGCAGGGACTCCTGGGGTCACTGCTGTTTCCCTCCCCATTTTTAATGATGCTGGAAGGAAAGGTCTTATTTTCCTGGAGGATCTCTATTTTTTTTGCAAGAATGTATTTATATTGCCGACCAATGTCACACATTTACCTGCAAGTACAATTCAGGAGGGATAAATTGTGCTTACAAAATATACCCCTCTCTCTGAAATGTAGAGACAGCCTCATGTCTTCCTGGTAGACAGGTGAGGTCAGGTGAGATGGGTTGTGCTGGGTCACTCTCTCTTATTTGCCTGGACACTGAAAGAGGCTTTTGATTATGGGTGTCCTAGAAATAAAGCAGTAATGCCTTTTCACATACAGGGTGGTTGAAATTGTTTAGTGCATCCAGGCACTTAAGCAAAGTCATGCAGGCTGGAGATGCAAGGCAAGGCCACAGCAAAGTGCCAGAGATGCAGTCCACTGGAGGACTGTCCCTACTCTGACCCGATGGCTGAATGGCCAGGTCAGTAGCAGGTTTCCTGAGAGCCAGAGGCTCAGCCAAGGATGGGATGGGGGAAGCAGGGAGGCAGCATGAGCAGGCGATGGAGGAGGGAGAAGCTGCAAGGAAACCGCATCCATCCTTGCACGTGGGAATGGCCCCTCTGCTTGAGCTGCCCAGTGCAGCCAGCCCTTATTCGTCTGGCCTGGGCAGACAGAGTGACACCCCAACAAGTCCATCCATACCTGTTTCCTGGCATTGGATCACTGCAAGGCGCTTCCCAAATCATCGCCCCGTGCTGCTCCACCCAAGCAGCTGTTTGCTCTCAGACCGCTTTAATGTCAGCTCTGCATCTGCGCTGACCACTGGCTGCAGCAAGGGGGATAACCAAAGCTTGTGTAACAAGGATTTCCTATATCGTTGCTTAGTCCTGGATAATATATGCACGCACACACACACACCTAAAAAGCATATGCACATAATCTATGTGTTTAACTCCATAAGTATATAAATTACATGACAAAATAGATGAACAGCCATTCTTTTTCTGTGGAAAATAAGATAAAAAAGACCAGAGGAGTCCTGATAGGAGAATATTTAATAGATGGGATTATTTGCAATCAGATTAGTCACCAGGGGATCTGAATGTGGTCAGCACACCTCAGACAAAACAAGGAGCTTGAGGAGATGGCAAGCATGGACTAGAAAAGCATACCTACTGCAATGCAAATAGCATGGCTCTCTCACAAAGTTGCTGTTCAAACAGGCACAGAAAAAAAAAATGTAATAAACTGTTCTGGGAGTGGCTCACACTAATACAAGTGTCATAGCCCACTAATACACAAAAATCATACACCCAAAGATGTATTGTAATTTTCTTCTGTGCCTTTCCTAAAGGAATCTCCTGTCAACAGCTGTTCCATTATCATGTGAGCATTTTCTCAGGAAAAGTTTGTAAATGGGTATTCTCTCCTTAGGAAAACATTTGAAAGAGGAGGTAAAATTCTCCTTTGAAGAGATTCAGTGATTTACTATTGTGTAACTTTCAATGCTTGCAAACAATGTTCTGCAGGTAAAAAGTTCAGGCAGATATAAAACTTCATGTATGTGATAATTCAGCAGTTCAAAGTACGCACTTTCACGCTAAGAGGAAACATGCCAAATTGTTTATTGTTATGGGCTCATTTTAATCTCTATAGTATTAAAGATAGAGAAAATAAAAACTGCCAGAAGGCAAAATCCAGAGGGCACCACCTAAGATATATGCTTATCAAGCATTGTACAAGTGATATGCAGAAATTGTCTTTACGATGATGTTGCCTTACTTGAGGCAAGCTGCTCAAGGGTTTGAAGGGTTTGGCACCCCAAATTGCTAGATGTTCATGAGGCTTCAGGAACCAGGCTCAGGGCCCCTGGCCTCTCCTCTGATGCACGCATGCTGGTGGACCAGGCACAACCTCCAGTCTGCAGCAGACCCCAAAGCAGCACCTGCCCTGAAAAAAAAAAAAAAAAGTGCCTGTTGACTCAAGGCAAATGCACAAGAGAAGATGCTCTGAATCACTCCTCATGGCCAGATGCCTCTGTTTCCAAACCCTAGGATCAGGTGGACAGAGGTTTTCGCCGTGAGAAGCGGCCCCAGCAGGCACTGCTGATGGAGCCATCCCCATGCCTGTCCAGATTGGGTGGCCTTTTGTCTCCTGCAGAACTGAGCAAAAAGTAGATGTACATTCCCATATGTGGTTTTCCTTCAGTCTTCTTTTCACGTGTAAGATGAGTGTTGATCATCTTTTCTCTTCACAGGTGTAAGATGACAGTTGATCTACTGATGATGCTTATATCTTATAAGATATGGTATACAAGAAAGAAAATCATTTTTACAGCTACTTAACAAACACCCAAAAATATTTAGAAGATTACACTAAGACTGCCCTTTTGCTTCAACAATTAAGGAAAGAGACAACAGGCGATGCATTTTCCTAGTGACCCAGGAGCAGAAGGTGCCTGTGAAGCTGCCCACTGATGCACCCCACATTTCCAGCCCTGCAGACAGATGTGCAGCTTCATGTCCTGGTTGCACAGAGTGACAGCAAAGCATTAGCTGCCCTGACCAGGCACCTGGTACCACAAGTACTGCACTACACACCTGTGCTAAAGAGAGAAGCAGCATATAAATAAAGTGGCCTCCTGCTGCTGCTGTTCATTAGGCTTGTATCTGTGCATGGCGTTTGAACTTTGAATTCCTTTTTGAATTGAACCTTGATTCCTTTGCCCTCTGTACCCTAAAAGACCCTCTGAGGCCCTGCAGACTCACACTGCTTGCTGTCTAGAGTTGCATGCAGCAGGGCATCAGCACAGCTGCATGCGCATTTATTAATCAAGATTTGTGCAGCCAGGCAATGCCATTCACCTTCTCGGATGATCTTTTTGGAAGCTGGCAGCTGAGAAACTATGTGAAGTGGCAATGTCAGTGGCTACCCATCATAGGACACAGTCAGGTTTTTGTTCTTTCACAGGAAACATGTTGCCAGGCTTGCCTTAAACAGAGATTCAATTCAGTATTATTATTATTTATTTATTTTTCCTATTTTACAGCCATATCTGAGACACTTCTTCTCTAAAGCAGTCAAAAAGTTTAATAGTTTACCAGATGGCATGAAGCAAAGCAATTAACAATATTCTAGATCAAGTTTTGATATCACCAGATAAGTGATAGTGACTATTGTAAGTACTGCTGAGGTCAAATGTTTTACAACAGAGGACAATAAAAATTACTGTCAATTCTTTTTATTTTAACCTTAACCATTTTTTTTTCACAATTGTCAGTAACGAAATCTGTTAATTTGTTGCTTTGGTCAATTACTAGTAATTTATTTAAATTTGAGTAATTATTCCGGGCACAAAGATGCACTTCTCTAAGTTAGTCTTATGCATGAGCACATTGCAATTTCCAGGGCCTGCTTTAACACCCAAAATTATTGTTTGCAAGGTTAAAACGGTTTTAGGATCAGAGATTCTCTGTTTGGGTTTGCAAAAAGGAAAACATGTAATTGACATTATTTATTCAATATAGAAATGTGAATCCTCTGGTCACACTAGAAAGAGTGCTCAATCCACAGGGTAACTTCCAGTCAAGGACTTGTCAGAAAAGCTGAAATGAACCTTTCTGTCCTTCGTAGTTCAGCTGCCTGACAGAGATGGGAAAACGTGTCTGTGTGCTGGATTTCCACCTGATGGTACTTAGGGCTGGGTCCAACTGCAAAGTGCCCAGGGTCACTGCACAGACAGAGGAGAAAGGGCTGAAACCTCCCAAACCCCTGCAGTGAGTTTGCTTCTTGAAAGGCAGTGAAGGTTTTGTGTATACAGTGAATTCCTCACTAATGTAAAAGGGAGACAAATCTCTCCACGCCAGCTGCCTACATCCCATACAGGATTTGCAGAGGAGAAGAGTCTTTAACTATTTCTGGATGCTTTCAATATGTTTCCAACTCTGTTTTACCTGATAGGAGGTGAAAAGACATAACTAACTTCTCTGACCTACTTCTAGCAAAGGTTTTTGATGTGTTTTGTTGTTGTTGTTGTTGTATCAAAAGCTGGAGTTCAATGGCTCTAACTGGATACTTTATTCTGGCTGGTGTTTCTAGCAGGCTTTTCCTTACTCTCAGATCAGATTTTATTGTACTTATTTGCTTTTTAACTGTCTCCACTAATGGTCTTCTCTGATCTCCCAATATCTCTCTAATGGCTGCTCTGCTTCTAAAATCCTGTTCAGACTGCAGTCAGGTTCTGTGATCTCTAACCAACTCTCATGCTTCAAATGTACTATCATATTCAGATTGTAGTTATATCTTATGTGAGCTTTGATCTAATCTTGAATTACACCAGCAATCCACGAGCTGTGTACGAACTACTTTTCTATGGAGCTGGTAATCAGAGGAACGTTTTCTTAGTATCACTGAAAGTGCATTGTAAAACCTGATGCATAAAAATGATCTGATAGCGTGGTGGTGGTGAAGGGCACACAAAGAAACTTGATAACAGCTGTGGCAGTGTACAGTATAGCCTGTTTCATGTGCTTTAACGAATGTGAGCAAAGTTCAGATCCTCACATAAAGCCGTATCTACTAGCTGGTGCGTACATTGTGTAATACCAACACTCACCCCTCCAAAGGTCAGGAAGCACTTACAATGCATATGGTATCTGACGTGTGAGTCTAGGCAAATCAGCAGGGTCCGCAAAACTAAGTATGGAATTAAGTCAATTTACTATGCCCTCAGAAACAGAGCAGTATGAGTTTGGTACACCTAAAACGTACAGGTTAAATGTTAAACCCACGTCTGGTTTAACATCTCTCCTCATTTCCAGAGGCAAAGGCTGCACTACCACAGCTGCTCCTTGCCATCACCTACGCACCCGATGGGGTCTTTGCATGCATTTTGGTCAAAACCCTTGTAGATATCACCTGCTGGCAGCTATTTGGGCAGCTCCTTTCAGATGCAATCGAATGTTCCAAGCCACTTGCAGTGCCACTTCGCCTCTATTTTGCTCCTTCTCTTGTGCAATAAAAGCACTACAGCTGCTACCTTGTCAGCTCCTCTCTTGCGGAGGTAAGCAGAAGTTGCTCCAGCAGCCTGAGCACAGTCTGGAGCCCTGAAAGCGTTGGTAGAACTAAATATCCTGATGCATTTATTTAATTTCAGCTTGTTGAAAGCATTTCAGAGCTCCTTTTACTTGAAAGCAAACAAAGACATGCATATATATTTGAGATCCCTATTTCTACAACCAGTGAACATATTTTATCTTGTAGTTATTAAAATAAAATACCTTTATAGGAAAATGAGTCATGAAGATAAATTAGAGAGAGGAAGAAAGGCTTCATGTCTGTCTTAACACCAGCAGTTGAACTAACATCCATAATTAAAGACTAAGGTTAGAGAGCTAAAGAGATTAAAAATGAGCTTCCAACGTAATGTTTTTAGTTACACATACTAACTTTAACTTGAATCGCTTCTATTTGTGCAGTTAGCATGAGTCATATATCTGAAATTACATTTCTCTCACATCTTATATTAAAAAAACACGTGGGAATTGTAAATTTTTAAAGGCATCAATAATACTTTGAGATCTGCTAGTACAGCCCCCGCCAGATGTTTATCGAGAGGTTGTCTGAAATCTGTTGGTGCCACTATAATGGAATGTAGCTAGGTATTAAATAAAGATACCTAAAAATAGTTGCTTTCTTTCAGAAAAGCTGTAAATAGGAGGGGGCTGAGTCCTCACAAAGAAAAATGAGCTTATCACACTTCATCTACTTCTTCCCAAAGTACTGTGTACACGTCTTTTAATACTAAGAAGCAGATTATCCTTGCTCTGCCTGCAGCCACATCAAAGAACTACTTCTTTGTGTGAGAGCTGCTTGGGAATATCGGAGTTCTCCCAATATACAGAGATTTTAGCTTTGTTTCACCCACTGGTGCAGCCTGCCCAGTGCTCATAATATGTTTCTTAAATTTTCAAGATCTACATCACTTAAAAATATTTGAAAATTTTGAAACTTATACAAAGAGGAAAATTTGGTACTGTTAAAAGATCAGACACAGACACAGATTTCTAGGTTGGAAGAGACCTCAAGATCATCGAGTCCAACCTCCGACCTAACACTAAGCACTCCACTAAACCATATCGCTAAGCTCTACATCTAAACATCTTTTAAAGACCTCCAGGGATGGTGACTCCACCACCTCCCTGGGCAGCCCATTCCAATGCTTAATAACCCTTTCGGTAAAGAAGTACTTCCTAACATCCAACCTAAAACTCCCCTGTCGCAACTTTCGCCCATTCCCCCTCGTCCTGTCACCAGGCACGTGGGAGAACAGACCAATCCCCACCTCACTACAGCCTCCTTTAAGGTAACTGTAGAGAGCGATAAGGTCGCCCCTGAGCCTCCTCATCTCCAGGCTGAACAAGCCCAGCTCCCTCAGCCGCTCCTCGTAAGACTTGTTCTCCAGACCCCTCACCAGCTTGGTCGCCCTTCTCTGGACTCGCTCGAGCACGTCCATGTCCTTCCTGTAGCGAGGGGCCCAAAACTGAACACAGTACTCAAGGTGCGGCCTCACCAGAGCCGAGTACAGGGGCACAATCACTTCCCTAGACCTGCTGGCCACACTGCTTCTTATACAAGCCAGGATGCTGTTGGCCTTCTTGGCCACCTGAGCACACTGCTGGCTCATATTCAGCCGACTATCAACCAATACTCCCAGGTCCTTCTCGGCCAGGCAGCTTTCCAACCACTCATCGCCCAGCCTGTAACTCTGCTTGGGGTTGTTGCGCCCCAGGTGCAGGACCCGGCACTTGGCCTTGTTGAACTTCATACAGTTGATCTCAGCCCATCGCTCCAGCCTATCCAGATCCTCCTGCAGAGCCTTCCTGCCCTCGAGCAGATCGACACACGCACTTAGCTTGGTGTCATCTGCAAACTTACTGAGGGTGCACTGGACGCCCTCATCCAGATCATCGATAAAGATATTAAAGAGGACCGGCCCCAGTACCGAGCCCTGGGGGACACCACTTGTGACCAGCCTCCAACCAGATTTGACTCCATTCACCACAACTCTCTGGGCCCGGCTATCCAGCCAGTTTCTAACCCAGCGAAGCGTACGCCAGTCCAAGCCCCGCGCAGCCAGTTTCTTGAGGAGAATGTTGTGGGGAACGGTGTCAAAAGCCTTACTGAGGTCAAGGTAAACCACATCCACAGCCTTTCCCTCATCCACCAAGCGCGTCACTTTGTCACAGAAGGAGATCAGGTTCGTCAAGCAGGACCTGCCTTTCGTAAACCCATGCTGACTGGGCCTGATCGCCTGCTTGCCCTGCAAGTGCCGCGTGATGACCCTCAAGATAATCTGCTCCATGAGCTTTCCTGGCACTGAGGTCAAACTGACAGGCCTATAGTTCCCCGGGTCTGCCCTCCGGCCCTTCTTATAGATGGGTGTCACATTGGCTAGCCGCCAGTCAACTGGGACCTCCCCCAATAGCCAGAACTGCCGATAAATGATGGAAAGCGGCTCGGCCAGCTCCTCTGCCAGTTCTTTCAGTACCCTCGGGTGCATCCCATCGGGCCCCATCGACTTGCGCACATCCAAGCTCCTTAGCAGGTCGCCAACCATTTCCTCATGAATAGCGAAGGCCACATCCTGCTCCCCATCCCCTTCCGCCAGCTCAGGGCACTGGGTGTCCAGAGAACAACCGGTATTGCCGCTAAAGACTGAGGCAAAGGCGGCATTAAGCACCTCAGCCTTTTCCTCATCCTTAGTAACCAGGTTTCCCCTCGCATCCAGTAAAGGATGGAGATTCTCCTTAGTCCTCCGTTTCGCATTGATATATTTGTAAAAGGATTTTTTGTTGTCTTTAACGGCAGTAGCCAGGTTGAGCTCCAGATGAGCTTTGGCCTTTCTAATTTTCTCCCTGCACAGCCTCGCTACATCCTTGTAGTCCTCCTCAGTGGCCTGCCCTTTTTTCCAAAGATTATAAACCCTCTTTTTCCTGCTAAGCATAAGCCGCAACTCTCTGTTGAGCCAGGCCGGTCTTCTTCCACGCCGGCTCGTCTTTGGGCACATGGGGACGGACCGCTCCTGTGCCGTTAAGATTTCCTTCTTGAGGAGCGCCCAGCCTTCCTGGACTCCTCTGCCCTTCAGAACCGCCTCCCAAGGGACTCGGCCAACCAGCGTCCTGAGCAGCTCAAAGTCAGCCCTCCAGAAGTCCAATACAGCAGTTTTACTGGTCCCCTTCCTGGCCTCGCCAACAATAGAGAACTCTACCATTTCGTGGTCACTCTGTCCAAGATGGTTTCCGACCACCACATCTCCCACCAGTCCTTCTCTGTTTGTGAAGAGAAGGTCTAGCGGGGCACCACCCCTGGTAGGTTCACTGACCAGCTGCATCAGGAAGCTATCTCCCACACTCTCCAGAAACCTCCTAGACTGCTTTCTCTGTGCCGTGTTGTGTTTCCAGGATATATCCGGGAAGTTGAAGTCCCCCACGAGGACAAGCGCCGACGATTTTGCAACTTCTGTCAGTTGCCTATAAAACTCCTCATCCGTCTCCTCATCCTGGTTCGGCGGTCTATAACAGACCCCCACCAGGACGCTACCCTTGCCGGCCTTCCCGCGGATCCTAACCCACAGGGATTCAACCTCATCATTCCCAGCCTGGAGTTCCACAACATCAAAAGATTCTCTAATGTAGAGAGCCACGCCACCACCCCTTCTGTGCTGCCTGTCCCTCCTGAAGAGCCGATAGCCAGGCATTGCAGCACTCCAGTCGTGAGAGCGGTCCCACCACGTCTCCGTGATGGCAACCAAGTCGTAGCCCTCCTGCTGCACAATGGCTTCCAGCTCCTCCTGTTTGTTACCCATGCTGCGTGCATTAGTGTAGATGCACTTCAGCTGGGCCATCGCCTTCTTCCCCAGCCTAGCCATTGTTTCCCCCGGCACGGCTCCAACAAGCCTTCTTTGAGCCCCGTCCCCCTTCTTGCCTAGTTTAAAGCTCTCTCTATGAGCCCCGCCAGCTCCTGGCCTAGGATCCGTTTTCCCCTTGGAGATAGGGACCCGTCTGGGGCCATCAGGCCAGGTGCCGAGTAAAGCTCCCCATGGTGAAAAAAAACAAAATTTCTGTGCTGGCACCAGCCTCTGAGCCACCTATTAACCACGTGAGCTTTCCGTGTCCTCTCCGTGCCTCTCCCTTCCCCCGTAGGGATAGACGAAAACACCACCTGCACTCCCGCTCCCTCCACCAATCGTCCCAGCCCCCTATAGTCCTGTTTGATAGCCTTCAGGCTTCTCTTTTCAAGATCATCACTGCCAGCCTGGACTATCAAAAGCGGGTAATAGTCAGAGGGGCGAACCAGGTTTGGAAGCTTCCTGGTAACGTCTCTGACCCTGGCCCCAGGGAGGCAGCAGACTTCCCTATGCGTGGGGTCAGGCCGACAAATAGGGCCCTCCGTTCCCCTGAGGAGGGAGTCGCCCACAACAATCACCCTTCTCTCTTTCTTGGTGGAGGCAGTCCTGAGGCGTGGAGCCAACTTCCTCACCTCAGGCATCCTCCTGGGTAGGCTTCCTACCTCGTCCTCACCCACCGGTCTCTCAAGCTCCAGGGCCTCAAACCTATTGTTCAAGGGCACCTGGGAAGGCAGCGCCGGAAGGGGAGGGCATCTCCTGCGAGGTCGAGAAGGGACCTGTCTCCATTCCTCCTCAACTCGGAGGTCCCCTCCCTCTGCCCGATGGCAACAGGGCAGGGGGTCCACCCCCCTTTGGGGCATCTCACCCTGGTCCCTCTCCCTCCGGTCCTGCAGGGAGTCACTCCACCAGTCTATCTCCCGCTCGCACTCCCTGATATCCCTCAACCTCTGCACCTCCTCCTTGAGTTCTGCCACCATGCGGACCAGGTCGTCCACCTGCTCGCACCTCACGCAAGCAGTCCCCCTGCCTCCCGCCGATGGCAGCAAGAGGCTCAGACACTCCCCGCATCCGGAGACCTGAACTGCCGCATGTTTGGACGGGCAGTCGGTCTGGGCGTGTACTGACTTCCTAGAGAAAGCACCGTGCCTGGTGGAGACCATTGTAGCCCAGCTGACGGGAGAGCGCCCTTACAGGAGGTGTCCCTATGGGCGGGTGTGAGCGCTACGCCCTTCCTGCCCGCCCTGCCTCGCTAACTGCCACGTCACTCCCTGTTTGCCCGCCCTGGTCGCCGCGCTCCTGGTCGCTCGCGCTCCCTAAGGGCTGCCTTTGAACGGCCGGGGGGAGGAGCTGTCGCTGACGCTGCTGGCTCCGCCTACGCCTCGTCAGCCTCCCTCACGAGGGCTGCCGGTGCGTGGCGGCTCCCTCACGTAGGCTCGATGCCCGAAAAATAGCCCTGCCTGTCCCGATCCCGCGCTCCGCTGCAGCACGCGTCTGCCCCGGAGCCGGTCGCCTCGGCAAGTCAATAACCACCTTAGTCAGACTGTATAACCATTCAGGAAGGTTACTTTTACATTTTTTAATAAGATAATTCATTTACTTTCCAAACTATTTTTTGAATCTTGGTGCCTCATATGCCTAGGTATGTTGTATTATAAAATGAAACGTGGATTTGGAAATATTTTACAAAATGAAGTTATTGATGGTATCCTCTCACAGAAAGAAAACATATATTTGACTCTGTTGGCTAAAAATACCTAAAAACTGTAACTTTAAATCACACTTTTGTGAAGACAAATTATCTTTTGGTGGCCTGAGGTAGTGAAACTTTATCCAGTGAGTATGTAAGAGTTTTCTTTGGGGGAACAGCAAACTTCATTGTGTGTGGCTGATGGCATTCCCCTGTAGGGTATATGTCTCAGTTTGTATTTTGTTATTCTGTTTCCTCTGTTGTAGAGTAGCACTTTGAAATTTGGATGAATGTTTTAAATCTAATCTAGTAGATTTACTTAGGGACATCAAAGTCAACCTTTTCTTCATGGCTTTAAGAAAATTCCTGACATCCAGTCCCCTATTCTCCCCAACCCCACAAAAAGTTTCCAGGCCCTCAAATGCAGCACAGCTGCATGAATGATTCATTCTGCATCCAGCACTGCAGCAGGGACCAAGATCCCTGGAACAGTGCAGGAGATGGAAAGCAAATAATTAGGTCTAGTACAGATCTGTCACCAAAGAGCAGAAGCCTTGCCAGAGGTGAGGGCTGGCTAGAAGCCTCCCTTTCCCCATAGCCCTGTGGGCTCCTCCATGTCCCACTGCCACCACCTTGCACTTGGGACAGGCAGTGCACCAGAAGGTCTGCTGGGTGCTCAGGAATTGAGGGAGTGGGAAACATGAGTCAAGGAGAGGGTGAGCACTGAATTTTTAATGCCTGCATTTATTCTTCAGAAGGTTATGACTATAAGGTAAAAAGAACTAATCAAATGTTAATAACCACGAGCGATGATAAATTGCTTCAAGATGCTTATTCATTGATTAAAGCATAGTGTGGTGCCTGAAATAGAGCTAGCCAGGAAGCATAAAGCCCCCATAATTGCTGAAAACATGCCAATAAAAATGAATAATGATGAATAAACATCACAGTCATCTTTGTGTACAAAAGCATTTTTCATACCAGTTAAGACTATTTTACCATATGAGATTGGTGATTGTTTCCTGATAGCTTTGAATATATGCCTGAGTAAGAAAGTGGACTTGAAAAGCTAAGGATATACATCACAGTCAATAAAAATGTTCATTAATACTCTACAACACCATTCACAGCTTGATTCTTACCAATTTTTACCAACCTCTAACACAATCTCTTTGCAAACTCCCTCTTGAGGTTACTCCAGTTGATCTACTTGGGAACATGTTTTCCCTCCTGCTTTCATAAATCCCTTGGATAGACTTTGGTCTGGGGTTGTTTATTTGGATTTTTATTTGTTTCAGAGGAAAGTGCTCAAAAGCTTGAAGCATTTTATAGAGCGTCATTTCCTTTACTTTCCTACTCACATTGTACAGCATTGTATATTTACACGTGCTATATTAACATTCATCATTTCTGTTACTGATAAAATCCTTGGAAAAAAAAATAACAAATGACTCCGTAAACATCACTAGCACTGTAATCTAAGAACACAAATCTAGTGTGATATTATCTAAGATACTGTTCCAAAATGGAAAACTGTCCTTACAAAATACAGTCTCACCTACAGCTAAGGCTCGAAGTTACCACATATCCATGCATGTTGGTGCCCAGCTAATGGGCTCTCATCAGAACTACAAAGTCTGATGTATGGAAGAGTTTGGGTTATTTTTTGCAGTTTTTCATGTTCCAGTTTGATGTCATCCAGAGAACGAACCATATAAGTGCCAGAATGAAAATGTGTGTAAATGTAGACTTAGGTGAATTGAGTTTTGCAAAAGGCTCTCATACTCTCTTGAGTTCATCTTTGTGCCTGCAGAACAGACTGTTAATCAACACAGATCATGAGTTAATGGCAAAAATTTGAGCTGGTGGTAATACTTAAGATGACAAGTTCTAGGATATTTCAGCTAACTCTGTTGATGTTGATAAGACACAGGAATTACATGGCTTTAGAAGTAGCTTAGTGTTGGTAATTATGATCTTAATGATAATTAGTATTCTAGTGATAATGCATTTTTTGCCTTATTGCACTAAGGTTCTTTGTATTTACCTGTCAAATGACATTCATAAAACAAATAAAGTAATTATTTGAAGAATATTTGAAGAAAGGCACAAATTACATGGTGCAAGTGAATGTAGAATAGAGAATGTTTTCTATTTAGACAAAATCAATTTATCTTAATGCCAGCATATTTTTTTTTTTTTTTGTGAAAGTCTGTGTTCCAGTATTCAAATGCATTGGCAAAATAGAACAGCAGTGAAATCAGGAAGAAATACACACTATGTATGTCTTCTCCAATGTTTATGACTGATTTTACTCATCTCTTGAGGTACCAAGAAGATGGAAAAATAACACTTGCCTGTGACTACTGATGGCATGACCTGAGAAGTTTGACTTCTGTGCATGAGTAGGCAAGACACACTTAGTACAACAAAGAACTCAATGACAACATTTATCTTTGGATATTTTTCTTCCTGATGTTTGACCAAGAAATTAATGCATCTTGGCTCATTCTTACATGAATGTTTTTTCGTTGTTGACATAGCTGTGATGTCAAGTGAAAGCCTTGCTTTGGTTGTTCCACTGTACTTCTCAGCACCTTTTTTTTTTTTTTTTCCTGGTGAATGTGAAAAATCTGTGTCAGTCTTGTGACTTTATATACCTTCACATTAACAATCAAACACATTCTGCAAACTCAGTAAATTATTACTACAACTCATTTACTGCAGCACACAGAAGTAAACTAGACAGATTGCTGGGATACGATTTCAGCAACAGTAGTTTCCTATACTCACCCTCTGGAGTTGCACCCTGTTTGTTGTTGTTGTTGTTGTCGTTTGGTTTGGTTTTGTGGTGCATAAGGAATAGGGCCCATTGGTGAGCATTTCTTTATTGTTAATCTCTCTGATCTGAACAACAATTAACTTATTTCCTAATCAAATTTTATCAGGTTGGAATAAAATATCCTTTACTGTAAAGTTTTCAATTAATTTGTTTCCCATTGATTTCTGACCTCTTCCAGATTTATCTTTGAAAATGTGGTCATAAAATTTCTGAAAGGAGGATCACTCTCAGTATGACACATCACCTGCTTCCTCTCCTGCTTCTTGCGTTTTCAGCAGATCCTTAGCAAACCCTGATGGACCCTGCTGTCAGATTGGCAAGATACACTTGATCATCTCCCATTGGGGTCATCCTGGTCTCAGGCAAGGCTTCAGCATCTACTTCTTTTGTTTTGCTTTGCTTTGCTTGTTTGCTTGTTTTTTCTTTGCTTTGCTTCATTTTGTTTTCAAATCCTAGATGTCTGCAGATCTACATATGTCGAGGTAGAAGTATTCAAAGGTCTCTATTATAGAGATGCTAAGTGCTTAGCAGATAGGCAGTTCTGACAGCAATTGCCATTCTTGGAGGCTGCTAATGCCTGAGGTAAATGCTGGTTGCCCCTTAGATAGGTTTTTCAATCTTTACTCCAAGGGTTGAGGCAACCCTGTCATGTGTATTTCATACTTTGATGTCAGCTCTCATCATTAGAGCTGCTCTAGGTAAATCCACTCGAAACTCTATTGCTCTTTAACAAGCCTGTTGCAGCTTCATTTAGCAACAGCGAATTTTTGCCAAGCTCATCTATCAGGTAATTATCTAGACACACAGAAGTTTCCTATTGTAATTGAAGAGGATGTTTTTGTTACTTTCCACCAAACTTGGCTTCTGGATTATGAGGGAGGTGCCTCTTGGCGATGCTTATTGTTTGGTAGATTGCCTGCGACCTGCTCAGTGGGGCCAGCAGAGTTGCAAGAGGAGGTGTCCTTGCCAATCTCAAGAAGCAAAGGCATTTTTCCCAATAAGCACAACCAACTGTTGATGCATTACATTTTCTGTTTCGGAATATACATGTTGGGCTGTCCCCTTTTAGCTCGCCTTGGTAGGCAAGCAGCAGCAATGTCAGTGATGATGAACTCCTGTGTCAGCAGATGGTTTCCCCGAGAGCAGTAGGGGCTTTGCTGTTTGCTGGCTTTGCTACAGCATCTGCCACTTGCGTGTCTGTAGCAAGCGCACCAAACTCAACTAGCCCTGCACAACTACCTGACTTTCCCAAGTACCTGCTTTTATTTTGGAAGGAGATTTATTATTCTGCCTCCCATATTCTTGATGCCCACGGGTCGGGGAGGGGCTGGCCCCGCCTTGAGGGCGGTGCGTTGGGGCGGTGCGGCCGTGCGCTCCCCGCGGAGCCGGAGCCGGAGCCGGAGCCGGCGGCGCGGGGCGGGATGGAGGCGGCGGGGCCGGGCGGCAGCGGAGTGGCCGGGAGCTGCGACGTGGTGGTGGTCGGGGCCGGCATCTCAGGTGGGCACGGTGGGCGCTGAGCCCCGGCAGCGCTGCCCCGTGGGTGCCCGCCGGGGGCTCCGGGTGCAGGGAGGGGGATAAATGAAGGGGGAATATTCCGCGTGGGGGCGCGGGGGGCGTCCGCTCGTCGGGGAGAGACCCTAGGGAAAAGTGGCTTAGGGGTGCAGGGTGGCAGTTGTGCGTCCCGAGGTGGATAGTGTGGTTCTTTCGGGTGTTTTTGGGTAGCTCTCGGGGTACTGGGGTTTGTGTCCCGCTGATAAATACGGCAAAAAGGCGTCGGGGAGTACCTGTAAAGGCAGGCTGGGCTCTGGTGCCCTGAGACGAGCTGCTCTCTAGACAGCCAAGTTCCCCAAGTGCGACGGGCTCTTCGCACTTTGCCAGGATGGTACATCCCAGAATACTCCCCAGATCTACTTTAACCCTGGTCCTCGTGCTTAAAAGAGAAGTCATTTCTCTTAGGGCACCCAATGGTACTGCAGGTGAGCCTGTTGCACAGTTGGGGAAAATCCGTGTTTGGTTCGTCCATCGGATAGATGCCGTGTTAGCAGCTTTGGGCAGGTTTCAGGGAGTCCTGACTTCACTAATGATTCAGAAAAAGTGAGTTATGTGACTGAGTGACTTCACTAATAATGCAAGCGTTACTGCTATTGCTTTAGATGAAATTAGTTTTTGTTAGATTTGAGGAGTTGGAGGTTTCCTTTCCTTAACCTGCAATGAATTAATGCACAAAACAGGATGTTGCTTACTTAATTACATTTTTCAATTTCACAAAACAATTATTTTTTTTCCTAATAATTATTTAAAAATGCAATAATGTATAAAATAATCTGTAGTATCCTCAAACAGAAGGAAAGGGTTTAGGCCCGAGGTTGGCTTGCTTTTTGGTTTTACCAGATGCCTGGGTATTCTCCTGCTAGCACAAGTCATTTGGTCTTCATCCTTAAGGTTCCTGTAAAGCACACGGTTCCCTTAGGGAATTACTGCCCATGCTGTGTGCAGCTGATAGTGATGTGATATTATAATGGTTTCTAAGGCTCCAAGAAGCCCTTTGTCCTCAGAGGGCACCGTGCTCCTCTGACTTTCTGATCTATTAGTAGTATTTTGGAAATTGTGTTGGGCATTTCATAGTGGTATCTTGACTCACTAGTATGAGCATCAGTAAGTTACTTCAGAACACTTATTCCTTGGATTGAAGCCTACTGTCAAGTCTAAAATGGAGCCAAGCAGGAAATTTCAAGGCGTTGAAGTCCCTGAAAATTTGATGGTGGCATTAGGAGGACAAATCACAGCACTCTGGGGATACAGGAACATTTTTCTTGCCAGTGGAAACCCTTAATGTCATGCCAGTGGAAACCCTTAATGTCATGCCAGTGGCATAGAAATTGGTGTTTACCTCTTACGAATTAGAACAGACACCATTTTAAGTAAACAGCCTTAGAAAAATGAACAATAAATGCCTTATTTCATAATTAATCCATCTTTAATATGCAGTACCATTCATAGCTGTGCACAGTAATTCCTGATAGCTCTTGGTCTGTTTTGCCTTGCACACAGCTTCTCTGCCGCTACTGTTTCTATACCAAGATGCCTACACCTCAGCTACATAAGAAGTGCTGATTTCTAGTCCTATCTTTTTTTTTCTAGAATTTTTGTTCTAGTGAAATAAATAGTAAAGCATGCTCCAGTATGGGCAAGGTTTCTGCCTCTGTGGCTCTGTGATCCCAGTCTTGACTTGCTGCTGCTTATTCCTCTGAAGATACATTTGCAGTTGCTTCATCTAATAAAATTACTGTATCTTCTGCTTCTGTTATATCTTAAATGCACATTACCCAATGCTTACAAGAAAGGATAGAAAATGTCGGGATAAGCCAGTTCTTTAATAGAAATACATGAAATGTGTATGAGGGATAAGCAGGCTGCTTGTTATATTGGGTGAGCTTCCCAGCGATGAGATTGTGGCTTTTAAAAATGTTTGTACAGTGCCGAGCAAAATGAAGCTCAGGTCCTGACTGGCACCTCTGGAGGTATCTGTTCCTTGGAGCAAGGAACAGTCTTGAGAGCCAGTTTCTGTACAGCTGAATGCATTATTCTTGCCCATCCTCCTGGACTCTGTACACACATATCTGTATGCGGCCAGTGACAGGGGCACTGAATCGATTGCCTGTAGGAAAGCACAAGCTGGGGACCAGGGAAGCTTCTGCACAGAGTACTTCACTTCTTGCAAGAAGTTTGCTCTGGTGGCCTCTACCACTGAGATCTTTCTGCCATACTCTGTGGAGTCATGTTCAAACTGTCCAGACTGCCTGAGCAAGTATGTTTGGACCCCAACAGGGAGGGAGCTGCAGAGCTTGGGCTAAATTCCCCTTTTTACATGGGCATGCACATTAAGTGTGGATGGTGGCCAGGAAGAGCCCCAGGAACATGTTTGTGTCATGCTTAATGGATAGTGTCTCCCTAATACAGTTAATGGTAATGACAACATTTTATTCTCAAGCATCTTAAATAAACTGATACCTGAAATTAAAGACTTTCCTCGTACCCATGGGAATTTCCTATGCATATGCCTCAAACCTTGTTCCGATTTTGTGTTTATAGGATTTTCTAGTGAACTGAAGTTGCTGTTCAGTTTTGGATGAATTTCACAGTTTGCTCACACCTTTTGGTTTAGGCTGTCGTTCCTTCATTTGCCAGGAAGCAAGCTGACAGCACATGGCACACCATGGACACATCCGATTAATTGGCAGGGTTGTAACCCTGACATCCCGTCAGACAGTCCTCTGCCACTTTGGTTAAGGGGTCACATCAGCTGGACTAGTAGATGGTCATCCTCTGTGTGGACTAACTACTGTATTGACGGTTTCCAGAAGTTGTCCCTTTATGCAGCAAGTCACTGTCACACCTGACACATTGTCCCCATCCTAGCTCCCCTACTTGTTCCCCAAGCTAAAGCAAAAATTACAAGGAATTCATATTTCGGCTCCATACCCCTAGGATGGAGCACACTCCGTTGCTTTGACGTATGAGGTACGTTGTAAGGAGCTCCAGCATGCTCACTCACTCCTTGGGGTCTGCATGTTAAGGGCTGGACAGCACTGAGTGCTCCAAGAGCTTTTAGCGAACACTCAGATATTTCAGCTTTTAAGATCTAGAAAATGACCACAGCGTACATGTGATTTGTAATTCCTCAAAGTTTTCTAACTAACTTTATTGGGGCATATTTTCCCGTGGATAACAAAATGTGCTGTGTTGACTCAAAGGCTACCTCCTTGCCAAATTTCAAGTTGCTGCTAGAACTTCCAAAACAGGAAAACAAACAAACAAGATTTCAAAACCATACAAGAATGTTTGTTCCTAGAGATTTAGGAATAGCCAGCCAATTTTTACCAAGATTTTCCAGAAAGAAAAAAAAATAAAAGAATCAGCATGAGAACCACACCCTGAAAATTCAAGCTTAAATAGTTCAATATTTGGCAAAAAAAAGGGTCTAAGCAAAATATTCCAACTTTTTCAGTGGGAAGTTTGAGGTATATTCATACGCCAGCCTCTCTTCACACATGAATTTTAGACACTGGAAGCCCAGTTTATCAAAAAAAAACGCATGGAGGATGAAGATTGATTGTCTCCGTAATGCAAACCAGATATGTCAGATATGGACAAATATAGAAAGGAGCAGGCAAGTCCAAGGGAACTTGTATGCAGATATGTTTTGGAAGAATTTTCAGCACATTGTGTTATGAGAACAAGGCACAAGGGAAACACAGCTCTAATTGAAGCTTGTACTGAGGACGGTCACTCTTTGACATGGATAGTTCTTATCTCCGAACAAAAACACATTTGTTCGTAGCTAGAAACAAGAAGATCTCATGGCTAAAGAAAACAGATGCTTAGATTTGCCAGCCACATGCAGGAAACAGCAGTGTTTTCTGTTGCACTTAAGGAGAAGTCCAAGGGCCACAAACTGTAGGAGAAGCTGGGATGTAAAAATGATAGTAATTAGTCTTTATATTGAAGTAAAGCATACGATATGCCATTAGTTTGGTTATTTTTTCCCCTCCATGGAAGAGCGCTTTGCCTTGGCATCTCCTGCTCCACACTTTGTGATTGACAACCTTACTGCCTGAGCTACCTACGCGTTGGCTGTGGTCTCTGAGTGAAATACCGAATAACGAGGAGATGCAGATTTTTCCTTCCTTGCTATAGTGGCAGCACAACTTGTCTTGTATACTGCTCTGTTTATTTTGACAGCATGCCAACCTGCTGGTGGGTGGTGGTGTCAGATAAACTGTCAAACGCACAGTTACTGGTAGAAGATATAATCAGCTACACCTGTGTAAATCTGGAGTAGTTTCCCATAGATTTTTTTTTCTAACACTATTTCTACGTTTACCCAGAATTTGACCTGTAGGAATGCAGTAGCTGTCCCCTAAGACATGTCCTGTGTTTCTCTCTTTATGTGGACCCTGTGCTGGGCTCTGGCTTGTTGGTCTTCTGCCACTTTCTGTATCTAACAGGAAAGCCAGCAGTTGGTGATAATATTGTCACTTGGTGCTAGAAATCCCTATAAGCCAGGTTTTTGGATGCAGAGATAAACAGCAATGTTTCAAAAGGCTCTCAGTTCCCCATGTACTGCTAGCAAGCTGAATGTCATTACGTGAAGAATTTACTGCAGGAACAAATCAATCAGACCCCCACGTAAAGTGTTAAGGGCGTTATAGACAATACTTGCAAATAAGCAGAAATGCCAGTTTACACTCCCTCTTTGTTTATAACATGTTCCAATGTTTTGCTACCAAAGATACAAAATCTTCTGACCATGGGGCAATGGGGCCTGGCTTTTTGTTTGTTTTTTTTGTTAAGACACTCCTTTGTGTTATGCTCCATAATAGATTTTTAGTTTTGGCCCAAACATAGTTGGGATATGTTCCTTATATAGCCAAATATTATTTTCTTCATCTTCCTTCACATTCTTCATATGGTTTTCTATGGTAAATGCATCATTTATGAACATCACCTAACCCAGGTGGTAACCTGAGTCGTCACAGCTGGTTCTGTTACTGAATAAAGCATGTGCTGGTTTAGTTTCTGGTAAAAAATAATACATACACCACTGTGATTCGTTGGTTAGCAAATTCAGAGTTCCTAGGAGAGCACTGTAAATCTATGGATCCTCCTTGAGGAGCAGATTTTGCACCATGCCTCCAGCTTAGCTGGAAGTTGTTGAAAGGTGGGGAAGAATATTCCTGTTAGCTAGGTAGCTCTGAAGTCTTAAGAGTATTATTTACTCCAGTGAGCAAAAGAAATAGCCAAGTCGTTAGGGCGTATCTCAAAATATCACAGTACAATGAGGATAGGGGTGGGACAGGTGTTGTGTCCTTCCCAGGAACACCAATGCTGATGTTCTTGGTATTTGTAGTAATGATGTTGTTCGTAGGGTCACAGCAATATTTTTTTTCACAAACTTATTTATCTGATGATCACCGTTTAACTGATAAGAATTTATTCTGCATGCTGATCAATACACTTAGCAATAGTTAGAAAATGTGCATAAATTCCTTAGATGTTTCCATAAGCCAAGTAGTATTAAGCCATCAGCTTAATAACTGTTTAATTGGTGCTACTCATTTTCGTATGTAAGGTGAAGGAGCATGCTCCTATTTTAACTCCATGCTTGTACTACTTAACTTTTTTCTGCTTTTATTTGGGATTACAGAGGAAGTTATGCTGGGCCGAGGTGTTTACTGCAGCAGGCTTTGGACTTAAAAATCATAGTGGGTGTGTACGTAGGAGTGGAATTGTCCTCCAAATACAATTCCCTCTTCATGTCCACTGTGTTTCTGTTAACACTGTCTGTGAAAAACTGTCTTTGTACCCTCCAGGACAAGGTTTGCATCTGTTTAAAGCATTTATACAGTAGTGCCATTGAAACCAGTTAGAGTGGCTTGCTCTCATTCAGCAATGTACTCTGTAACAGAAAATATTTGGTCTTTTTTTGGTTGAAATCTTAGATCAATCAACTGGACTATGTTTGATGGGGGGAAGAAAGATATATACAAAAATGTTTATCTGGAAATGACAAACTAAATAAATGCACCATCATCCCCAGTGTCAACTGCACTATGACAGGGATTATGAAACAACGCATGGAAAGACAAAACAGTTTCTGACATTCAGAAAGTTAGTGTTGTTATGGTATTAGGCAACACTGAAAGGAGAAATTAATATAGACATGTGATCAGTGCTGTGCATTCTTGCTGTTCTGTGCAAATTTAAGGTATGTAATTTAATTAGTAAGTTCTTTTGTTTGTTTTCAGTGGGAAATTTAGGCCTTTCAAACTTTTAGTCTAAATAGGAAACCGGTTCCTTCGTTGTCAGCCTTCTGTGTGGTGTTGTCCATTAGTGACTTCTCTGGAGCCAGTCTGATGTAACTGAGTACATTCTGACTATATTTTAAAACTTACTTGAGTCCCACAGTACGCTAAAAAATGAATGAAAGCAAAATCTTGTAGGGGAGAAGTAGAAGAAAAGAAAGGAACGGAGATTTTACTCTACAGTCATGATAGAAATGTTTTGTATCTTTTATTGGCAGGTTCATGTTTACTTGGCAAAGAGACTTCTACTCTAATGAGAAATGATACTGAGGTGACCATTGCCAGATTTAATTACTCAATTGTACTTGGGAAAAGTTTCATTTTCCATCAGTGGAACAGTGAAAAACAATCACAGCGTTAGCATGTCATTACAGTGGAACTTTAGTGAGGATATATTGACAATTGCCTTACTTTACTGATGTATGTTAGAATAATGAGTGAAAAAGTTTAAAAATCATTCTGCTGTTAAGATCAAAAAAATGTTGAGACATTCCATAAAGATTTTGTCCTTACATGATTCAATTAAAGATTGCTAGAACAGCACAATAATGGGCTTGTAGACTTTCATATAATGTAATTGTCTCACTTTATGTATAGTAGGGTGGATTACCAAGAATTTTAAGGAGGAATGTCATATTAGGTTGGTTATGGTAACATTGGATTCGTAACACCCCAACATTGGATGCATAAAAAGCAAATGCACTTTTTATAAGAAGCTAGCATCTAATACATCCAGAAAAACAGCAGACAGTTACCTTTTCTGTAGTAACTGTTAATTTTCTCTGTCATTATTTTAGTGTGCTCAATGGGACACATATGTAGAGGGCCTCAGTTTGAAGGTAAATGTCCCTGAAAAATGAAGCTTCTCTAATATGTTGAAACGCCTTGTGAACTCAGTAGTACTTTTCAGACTTTGTACCCATAGCATGATCTTCACCACCAGCTATACGAGTGTCCAGAGGTACTGTAACAGTTTTGCAAGGCTGTGCTGTAATGCAACTAATCTCACCGTCACTCAGGCTGCAGCTAATCCAGATAGAGTTTGCAGTGAAAAGTCATGACTTTTCATTGAGAAGACAGTGCCTGGTGGGAGACACACTGTGCTGTCCAGGATATCTGTGATGGAGCAGAGCACCCATGGCTCCTGTTCATACATAACGCAGGTGGGCCAGTCTTCAGTTCAAATATTTAATTGTTGCTCAGGTGATGCAAGTAATCTGAAGAGAATGGGGGCCAGAATCTAAAACTTCTGGGCCTGCTGTTGTGATAGTCAGAAACGTTCTCTGTCTGGTGTGGTGGTACTTTTGTGTTTTCCGATTGTCACTACTTCCCTTCATCGCCCCTCGTTACCCTGCATGGGTACTGACCTTGCACGTTTTGGAGATGTTGAGCATCCATCATATAAAAAGTGCTGTCTCTTGGAAAGATGCTGGTGATTTTTGCTTCCCATCATGGTGTATCAGTGAATCTGTTTGATGTACTGGATTTAGAGGGCAGATTTTGAAAAATAGAATTACTATACTTTACCATACTATCATGTTTCCAATAAGGTAACTTTTTTTTTTTTTTTTTAACTCCCACCATTTGTGCTACAGTATCTGTTTATATGTGCTGTATCAACCCTGGTATTAAGGCAACTTGGAATTATTCTCATAAATGCTTCTCTTATAAATGCCTCCCTATTTCGTAGGGAAACACTCCCCATACCATGTGGCTCGGCTGAGAGTCAAGCTCAAGTCTCTTAAGCCCCAGTTTTGTTCTCTACCTGTAGGGCTGAACTTTTGTATCCTTTAAGATATAGGCACACTATGTTGTATTTTCCATCTGGCTACATACAAAACCCGGTATTCTTCAGTATTACTGAGTTTCGGCCATGATGTATGCCTGGTACTCTGCAGATTGGCATAAATTCATCTTAAATTCTTCTTTTTTAAAAAAAAAAAAACAAAAACAAAAACAAAAAAAACCTGTGCATCCAATGTTTTGATGCACTTGAAACCACTTTGCTTGATAGGATTATGACAATTTTCTGAAATGAAAGCAGCAGCAGTATGATCTGCGACAGCAGCAATTGCGGGCCCTTAACAGCACTGCAGAATCAATTGGAGAAGAGCTTTCTTGTACAGCGTCTTCAGACAGAGGGAGCTTGGTATGAGATTGCCATAGAAACCCTTGTGGAGGATGTATAAGTCATCTTGCTTTGTTTATTCTGATCTAATAACAAGTGAATTTCTCCAGCCAGATACTTCAAATGAGGCATGGTTTTGGCAGGCTCTTTTCATCTTACTTAGGCAGACAGTATTTCTAACTCATAGAAGGAGAGTGGTATGTGGAAGGAACATGGCCAGTGATCTGGGTGGCTTGCAGCTTTATCTCTAGGCCACACTCGAAGGAGGTGGAGGACACAGTGAGGCACAACACCAGGCTCAGATACTGGAAGCCACGGTGTGGATGGGAAGGTGAGGAGGACATCTCCAAGCATGGTGTGATGGGAGGGGACAGGCTGTGAACCTGTGTGAGGTGGCAGTGATAGGCATGTCTGTGCTGCTGGCCTACAGGCATACACAAATGCATCATGAAATACCTTGCTTGAGTCCTGGCTGTGGCGTGAGATGTCATAGCCCATTGCTCGGCGTGGCCTGGTGTGCCATGGTTGTAGGACAAGGTGGATATCCACAGTGTGACAGGATATTGTGGCTGTTTTCAGAGCACATGTGTAGCAGGGGGGCACAGAAATCTATTTTGAGGCTAATTATGCCCATGTATCAAAAGCACACGGGCTTTGTGACCTGTGGGATGCTTAAGACATGCTTGTGGAAGCATCTCTACCCAGTACACTTTGGTTCAAACCAGAATGGAGCTGAAAAGTTCAACATACAGCTTCATGTAGATACTCTGTGTGTGTGTTCTTGCTAGTCTTCCATTTTCAAACAAAATTGTATCTAGGCTTTAAACAAATAATTGCATAGTAACAATTTTCAGTGGACATATTTTGCTTGTCCCCTCCTATTTCTGCCCAACACCCATCCCCTGCCTTTTTTGGTGGTTTTATTCTATTGGGAAAACAAAACTATTTTCATCTTATATTGCTCTTTTTTTTTTTTTGTATAAATATGCATAATTTTAAATTCGACCTTCCAGGTCTTATCTTTAACTTTAAGATCTGTAATGTTAGGAAGATCAAAACAATAACCACCTCTCTTTATGCTGTATCATTGACCTTTCAAGTTTTGTAAACCTGAATTTACAAATTGGCACTGTTTTTTTCTCAGTCAGGCCCTCTGTCAATTGACGTTATGTCATTGCTGTCCTGGTGTATCTCTTGCCCTTTCCTCTATAGCTCTGAAGCCTTTTTTTTGATCAGTCTATAGTGACACTTGGGTTCAACAATAATGAATCTAAAAATCTGTATGGCTGGAGTGCAAGAAGTACAGTTTAAGATGCAAACAGAATAGAGAACGTCAGTCATATTACCGCATGTTGTTCATTCCTTAGCTGCCCTTCTTTATTAGAACACGTGATTTAATTAAGGTACAAACCAGCATTAAGGTTAACTTCCAATCCAGTCCAGTGAAACTATTATTCTTCCTAAACAAGCTGTGGCATGGATATTGCTATTGTATATAGCACAAAATGAGAGATAAGGTTATCAGTCTTTGACACTAATGGGTTTAGAGAATTATACAATCCTTTCTTCAAACCTAGGACAGATTTTTTTCCACTTCGTGTTACTTACTACATGTATTTTCAGAAGACGTAATATCTATTCAATATCTATCTATTTAAACTTTCTTATAAGAGAATTATCATTCATGTTTGAGTGTCCAATGGTATTTACAAAGAACAGAGAAATTCCACCTTGTGTTTTGTATATGTAGGAAATCCACGTTTTTGTGACATTTTTTTTCTCATAAGAAAGTATGTGTTCATAAGAAAATGCTGTAGTTTGTGTTTCCAACATTATAGGCTTGTGTTTTCTATGATTATGTTGAGGATGAGAACACTCATCAAAAGGATTAAAGAATTAACTATAACTAACTGTGTTGTCTGTAGTCTTTCATGCAGAAAAAAAGTCAAAAGCCATTGAAAGAAATTAGAACAAGGATGTTCATTCCTACTGAGAAATGGCTAGAATTTTTAAAATTTCAAACATTAAATAGATGTAAGAATTAAGTACGCTTTTACTCCAGCAACAGCCCAAAGAATATGATAAAAGGACATGAAGTCATCTTTTGGTGAGCACTGAAATCATATATATCATTTTTGTCAGTGTAAGACAGAACTTCCTCTGTTCTGGTTTCTAGTGAGTGCTGTTCAACTTCCACATTAAAAGTTCATGTGCACAGAAGTTTATGGGCTACTCTGTATTGTCCTCAGAATAAATGAGTACACTTAACACTGCGCGGCACCTTAGAATGATTCTTCTCATTTGACCTTTTAAGACTTGCATTCTTTGTGGGTTCATGAACGGTTGCTTTTAATCACATTTTGAAGTAGTGTAATAAACATGAATATAATATTATTATTCCTTACTGCAGGGTATCTTGGAAGTTCTGATCAATAAGACTGGCTTTTGTATACTTAAGGAGGGGAAACAACTCCAGAGAAACAATGCTTCAGTGCCAAATTGGCCTGCAGGACAATGGGATAATCTGATTTCACAAACTCATGATTGCTCTTTACAATTTCATTTCGTATTTGTCAAAAGTAAAGAGGACTCCTGTCCTATTGAATTTTCAGTTTTCTCTAGTGTTTCCATCACAAAGTCCCATAATTAGATGATTTTTGCTGAGACGGTAATTCCTTTTATAAAGTATCTATATACAGGCTATTTGATTGCCATGGTCAAACTCCATTGCTTAAAATTAATCTTGACAGTGAGGCAGACTTTCTTTCTGCATATGAATGAAGACAATGGGTGGCAATAAAGTGGAGAGTTGAGGAGTGAGAGAAGAAATCGGAAGCCTACTTTGCTGTATTTAGTATATTATTATTTCTGTCACTTTAGCCATGCAAGCCCCTCAAGGTGGATTCTACCTTTTCTCTGCACTGCATAAATGAAGAATAAGATGCATGCTCTTAATAACCAAGATTTTGCTTTCTTTAAAATGCCAAAATGCTAGCCCAAAGGAGGAAACTTCAGTCTGTGGAATGCTATTTATGCAGATGCAACTAGGCAGCAGTCACATGATTTCTGTGATAAGGAACCATGAAAAGTTTCAGAATTCTCTCAGGAGTTTTTGAAAACAGTATTAAAATCTCTGACCATGAAGCTTTGGTTCAGTTTTTGAGCATTGTGATTGATTGCTGCCACTTGCTTTAAAGCGCTCTTTCTCTTTTTCTGTTAGGTTTGTCAGCTGCCAAGTTGCTGTCTGAGTCTGGGCTAAGTGTGGTGGTTCTTGAAGCCCGGAACAGAGTTGGAGGAAGGACATTCACTATCAGGGTAAGTGCTTCCTTAAAGATCATCTAGTCTACTCCCCTGACATGGGCAGGGACATCTTTCACTAGATCAGGTTGCCCAAAGCCCCATCCAACCTGACCTGGAACACTTCCAGGGATGGGCATGCACGCCTTCTCTGGGCAACCTGTGCCAGTGCCTCACCACCCTCACAGTAAAGAATTTATCTTTATATCTAATCTAAATCTTCAGATGTCCTATCAGTACACATCCTGGTAAAGAGTCCTCCCCATCTTCCTTATAAGCCCACCTTTAAGTATTGAAAGGCTGCACTAAGGTCTCCCTGGATCCTTCTCTTCATGCTGAACAACCCCATCTCTCTCAGCATGTCTTCATAGGAGAGGTGCTCCAGCCCTCTGATGATCTTCATTGCCCTCCCCTGGATCCACTCCAACAGGTCCATGTCTTTCATGTGCTGGTGTCCCCAGAGCTGAACGCAGCACTCCAGGTGGGGTCTCACGAGAGCAGAGTAGAGGGGCAGAATCACCTCCCTCAGTCTGCTGGCCATGCTGCTTTTGATATGACCCAGGATACGGTTGGCTTTCTGGGCTGCAAGCATGCACTGCTGTCTCATGTCCAATTTCTTCATCTGTGAGTATCCCCAGGTCTTTCTCTGCAGGGCTGCTCTGAAGCCATTCATCCCCCAGTCTGTGTGGATAGCAGAGTTGCCCTGACCCAAGTGCAGGGCCTTGCACTGGCCTTGTTCAAGTCCATGAGGTTCACATGGGCCCACCTCTCAAGCCCATCTAGGTCCCTCTGGATGGCATCCCTTCTTACCATATCAACTGCACCACTCAGCTTGGTGTTGTCCACAAACTTGCTGAGGTTGCACCCAATCTATGCAAATCGATGTTTTTAATAAAGATATTAAACATTACCAGTCCCATTATGGAACATACTGGAGAAAATCCAACAAAGGGCCACCACTAAAATGATGCCATTAAAAAGACAATGAAAGAAACAATGAGTCACCTGAGGCACAGGGTAATGTAATACAGATATTCCCTCTGCTTCCTAGCCTAGAAATGGGAGAGATTTAAATTAAGTCAGATGCCATTGCTTGGTAACCAGAGATAAACAGGGGTGTTTTAGTAGAAATCATTGTACGTGAGATATAAACAGCATTCCTCTGTGATACTGAAAATGCCTAGCTTGAACTGCTCACTATAAACAGTGTTAAAAAGTTAGCTATCTGCACAAGTGTTACTGTCTTGGGCAATCAGCCTGCTTGTAATAGTATGTGTCTCAAACTTGCTTTCTTTCCACTTTCCAAGTGAGCATGATGCTGGTCTGAGTGGTGTGTGGGGTTTCTTTGCTGGCGGGCGTGGCTGGATGCTGATAGCCCAAGTGCAGCGGGCTGGACCCAGGGTGTGCCCTGCTGGAAAGGAGCTTACTCCCTTTGAATACTGCATTGCTGTGCTCAGCATTTACAGTATTAAATCTAAGCAGGTATCTGCAGAGACAGGGAAAACAAGCATTGGTGCTGGAGATGGTTTCAACTTGAGAAGGGTTTTGTGAAGACAAGAAAACTATCGTGAGCTCTGAGAAAGTGGTGTTAGATTTTTAACCAAGGTATTTAGTTGGATATTTCTTCATATTTGCGTGTCTTTTGTGTGACTACAAAGCCAAAACTGGTAAGTATAGGGAGATTTAAACAAGAGTTAGACTCACATGCAGTGGAGTGAAGACACCGTGATCTCTTGTGTCTGTTGTTGCGGAGTTCAGCACTGCCTACGTTTAGGCCAGTCAGAATGCTTTGTCTCCGTTCACTTGGATGCAGTGCTATTCACCATGGAATAATTCTTCCTAATTCTAGGTATTTACATTGAGGAGTTTCACACAGAGTTCTTGATTCCTGTGTTATTTCTTTTGACAGAATAAGCAAGTTAATTACGTAGATGTTGGTGGAGCATATGTGGGACCTACCCAAAATCGGATTCTCCGTCTAGCAAAGGAGCTGGGTATTGAGACCTATAAAGTGAATATAGATGGCTATGCCATCCATTACAAGGGGGTAAGTGTTACATCTTTCATGTTCAGACACCTAAACATAACACTAAATTTTGGAAACTGCTGGCAGTCATTCAAGGGGTTTCATTTAGAGCTCACTTTTGGGAATTCAGGAAGCACCTGTTTGAAGTGTTGTTACTCTGTTACAATTTATTGGCAATTAGATCAATGATCCTTGTTTTCTTTTGAAAAGTCCTAAAAAATGAGAAAATTCTAGTTCTGAAATACAAGCCCAATCTAAATACAGAAAAAAATATAATTCTGTTGGATAATATTAAATTACAACATTAGACAACAGTATTATGGGACCAGCCTGGAGTATTACAAAGTACTTGGTCCACTTATGTAGCTAGCTTCACATGAGATCCCAGTCCCTTACAGTGCGATTCATCTTGCTAAAAATTGGATGTCTAGAAGTTGGAAATTGGATTTGAGACTTGTTGAGATTCTCTAGCTAATGGTAAGGAACAGGCACCTCCCAAGGCTCACCATAAACTTTGTGTCTGAGATGTGGCGCAGAGGGAGCTCAGACAGCTGCTTCTGAGTAGACAACTAGCATGCAAGTGGCTATGTGGTGGATCCTTAACTGATTTAATTTTTATCATCTTTCTGCTTTTCTTTTTTTTTTTTTTTACTATAATTAGAACAATGTGCTCATGCTGGATGGTTTTATGATCTGGTTCTAAGTAATTTCTCTTTACTGTGAAGATTCATACCATGCTTGTAAAATAGTCGCATCTTAAATAATTGCATAGCTTCTCCACAATACTCAAAAAATAAACTGCACCACCTGGTGTAAAATTGGTGTGGTTCTACAGCAAGGGAGCTGGGCTGATTTTACCAGCTGTATGTTTGGCCCACTGTATTTAATTTAAGCTCAAACATGGAACTGTTAGCTTCTTAAAAGGCACTTATCTTCTGTGTGTTAAATAAAAGGCTCTAATGGGTTACATGAATTTGAGCCCTTAATCCATTTTGACAGTGAAGCTACAGCTTTTTTTGTCCCTTATTACATTATGCATGTCCTTGCTAATGACCATGTAATTTCGTAAGTTTTCTTTGAAGTGGAAGCATGTTCCTAAGCAAGAGGCAGAATTACGAGCTGTTCAGCTGGATCACAGGCTGTGGATCAATTCTAGATTTGGCATTGTGGTCTTGCTGAGCAAACCAGTATCCTCAAAGGAGGCATAGTTGTTGGAACAGGGGATCAGCAAAGGGACTCCCTTAAGCACTGAATAAATAATAATTATGCTTTTACTGCAGTCGGTTTCATTCTTCCCACATTATTTTCCCATGGATTACAGGCCTTTTGTTTTCCATTATTTCCCTAAGGTTTTTCACTGCTTTTTCTCCTTACTCTTTCCTTGAGAATTCATGTAGTCAGCGTGTCCTTTGTTTTAAGGATCTGTTGCTAAGTCCTCTTTTAAATCCCACTTCTTCTTGGAACCTATTGAAAACAAACCGTGCAGCCCAGGCTGTTGGCTAGGTTGATGAGTGTTCAGTGATCTTAAGGACTTGTACATTTTGCCTGCCTGCTACATACTGTTGTCATACTTTGGCGGTGTCCAGGTGGAGATATGTGCTTTCCTGGCTATATGTGCACCTCTCATATTCATTAGAGGCACTTTGGAACCAGAAGTAGTATTTTCTAGGTGATAAAAGATGTGTTAGTGAAGAAATTGTTTGATATTAAAGGACTGTCACTCCAGAAATTAAATATTAATCTAGAATAGGGACGTGTTCAGCTTCTTGGACACTGTTGGCTGTGGGCCAGCTGCTGCCTTTCAAGTTTGAAGAGTGTGACTGAAAACTTCTCCTCTCGTGTCTCATTCGCTGTTTCTGCCCCTTAGCGGCTGTCTGGCACTGTGGAGCCAGGGGCAGACAGGAAGGTCTCATCCCAAGGGCATATCTCTGAACTCTGTGACTCCGCAGCAGTTTTGCCGGATGTGAGAGGGAGAGTTGTGTTGAGGAATGGCTAAACATGGCTTTAGATGTTGTTGTGATAGTCGTTCATTCAATTGTATGCAATCCCCAGCATCTCCAGATTAAGAGATTTTTGGTCATTTGTTTACCAGCCTGGTCTGGCTCAGTTTGGCTCTTTCTGCAGGTTTTCAGGATACAGCTCGGGCTGGGTTAGAAGAAAGTGGGGAAGCCTTATCCTACAAGCGGAAGCAGCCAAGGGAAAGTGGAAATCCCCTGGGGGATTTCATGAGCTGCTCTGCTCTGAAAGGAATTTTTCCCATATGTATGTGCAAAAATCCCACATGCGGCATGCTTTAGAAATTGTATTGCTTCGTGTGGGCAGGTTTCTTCTGTAGTCACAGTTTATTTGAAGATTGAAATATGTAATTGTTTATCTTTTTTTTGTCTGTCTGTTCATTCTCTCCCATTGGTTAACATGGAAACATGGACTGCTTTGATATCAATCAGGAACTTGTTTGTATCCTGTCATGGTAAATCTGTAACTTCTAACTGTAGATTTTCTTGCGAGCCCCAGACTTTCTTTCCAGCCTGATTGCTCCGTGGCTGCTCTCCCATAGATCATAAACAGCATTTCTGGACTAAGAAAAGGCAAATGTGCAGCAGTTGTCCCTTTCCAGAGGGGCAGATAGCTTTTTATTTTTACAGAGGTCCTTGAAGCTCACGCCGTGCTCCATTTTCACTTTCTCTTTAGCAGAAGACATTAGAAAATAAAGGCATTCATGCCTTGGTGTAGTATTAAACTTCTCGAATAACTGCAGTCCTCTAGTGCTTGGCTGCAGCACTCAGCTCCAGTGTACATACCACTAGTAAATAAGAACTGGTTTTGCTTATTTGTTTGCATGCCATTTTCAGAGCAAGGCAACACAAGACAAAAGAATTTTCATACACAGTGCTTCACATTTGCCATCTAGCCTTCTATTTCCTTCCGTTAGCCTTAACATTAGGAGGTTAGCGTGCAGCAGATAAGTCTGTGCAGATCACTGTAAATCTGTAGTTCAGACACGGGAACTGCAGGCAGTCCCTGGCACTGCAAAGCTTGCAAGGTTAGGAAGCACTGAGCAGGGAGGGATGCGTGCCGGAGGGCTCACACCGTAAGGAGCTGTTGCTCCAGCTGGGCATGTTGTGCATGGCCCAAGGGCTAGAGCAGTCCTGCTTTTGGGGCACAAGAACTGCTCCTGTGCTCCTGACTCATAGTTTCAGCACAGGGGGCAGGAGCCACGTTTGCTTTTCTCCAGCTGGCAAAATTGTCTGTTCTTGGCGTGGTGTCACAGCTTGGGCTGTGTTCCTGTGGTGATGACTACAAGATGCAACTTAGCCCTGGGCGGAGAGATGGACCTTGCAGAGCACGGCATCTCTCTGCGGCCTTCTTTCTAGCCATTGAACTGTGATGCCTGGGCATATCATTTCCTTTGGATTGGTGTGGTGTAGCTAATCCGGGCAGGCAGCAGGACGCAAATCAGAGGTCCACAGGAAAGCGTTCAACATGCCAGGAAATGGAAGAAAAATTAGATAAACTCTGTGGGTCAGCCAAGCAGCCTTGTGTTAGCTTGCGAACAAAGCCAGGAGTAAACTCTGTGGGTCAGCCAAGCAGCCTTGTGTTAGCTTGCGAACAAAGCCAGGAGGTTATTTGCCTTTTAGTTAAGAAAACAGTAGTTGTTAACTAATCCACCCAGAACATTATAAACTTGTTTAAAAATGGACTATTGCAAGATCTTGCCTGCCTGCAGTGAGCTTCTCTGTGAAGCATGCAGCCAGAGCTCCTTTGCCTCGTAGGGAGCCAATATTAAAAACCAATGAATAATTTACCAGCCCCATGTCAGCTGGGCTGGATTTAGTCCCTTCTGTGGAAATACTTGTGCAAGAGAGAGGGCTGAAAAACTGATATGACTAAGGCAGTCAGTCTGTCCAGTGGACAACGGGGACTTCTCTGCTGGAATTTCTTAGATTGGGATTTTTGTCTGATCTGATCCAGACCCCTGCACAAGGAGATACCGTGCCTATGAACTATTTCAGGCTATATAAATTCTGTCTTAGCCACTTCCAGGTCTGCTGGCATTGTATTTTTCAAGGGTTTCCTTCCCTTGGTCTTGAATCTTACTAAAATTATGGTTTTTACATGCAGAAAAGAGCAGTAAGTAATGCTGGTTTAGACTGTATTCATCATCATTAGGAAATTGGTAGTTCTGAGTGGTTAAAATACATTTTCCCATTGATCCTCCTGGGCTATGCCATTGACCAAAGAAGTGGGAGTATTTTTTATCATAAGTTTTCTTGATGAGTTCTCAACAGATTGTGGTCATGCTGATTTAAAGCTAGCACAGTGCTGGAAAATTTGGAGGAAGACGTGAGGCAGCCAGGCAGTGGGCAGGTTCTCCCTGCCTCAGCAGGGAAAAATCTGCCGCAATCAGGATAGTCTGGGAGTTTCTGAACCTGGAGCTGTTTAACATGGTAGAGT
The DNA here is from genome assembly GCF_009769625.2 of Cygnus olor. Lineage (NCBI taxonomy): Eukaryota > Metazoa > Chordata > Aves > Anseriformes > Anatidae > Cygnus > Cygnus olor. The sequence goes on along the minus strand of NC_049169.1, from coordinate 117,764,516 downwards.
AAATACTGGGAGCTGGAAAAATGTTTTGGCGCAAACCCCATCACAGAGTTACTGAGAGATATTTTCTTGGGCTGATGTTTTGGGCTGATGTAGGTTTGGCTGGGGAAAAAAAAAAAAAAGAAGGAGGAGGAGAGGAGCCTTAGAAGAAATTACTTTGTTTGACTTTCTATTAAAATAAGTGCTGATTTTTTTTTTTTTTTTTTTGAGTTAAGTAAGCCAAGGACAGGAGAGGTGTTTTCAAGTTACACCCCTCAGTTCCAGCACAGTCACCCTTTCAACAAGCTACACGGACAGAGGTCTTACTGAGAAAAGTTTTTTAAACTGAAGAAAATAGCCTTGAACTGAGGGCTTATCTTTTCCCTTACAATATCGCCGTCACAAGACCTCAGTAATAACTCATCTTCACCTGTTAGGTGGCCTGACACTACTGCACCTCGTCTCTGCTTAAGGGCAGGATTATTAGTTTTAAAGCGCATAAAGGAAGACACATTGTTGGCACCTGCATCCCTGACCAGAATAAGAAGGGTAGTAATAAATAAGCTCTGAAGGAGTGGTATGCGATGATCTTTTTGAGAAACAAAATGTTGTGCAATAAGAAGAAAAATATTAATGATGTATTACAGCTTTGCGTGAAGATTACCATGCTTGATACAACATCAGTTTATGACAGTAAAAGCTGCAAGCAAGCAGTTTATCACTCTGCATGCATTTTTTTTGGTCTGCTCTCCTAAGGCTGAACGCACAGTGAAGAAATGGCAGTGAGAAATGCTGCTCCAGGAAAAGGAAGAGGCAGTATCCTGCAGAGGATTCCCTTGCTTGTAGTTTGTAGGAGCATTTTCTCTGTTCTTGCCATGGCAGGATTGTGTTTTGCACGCACACGTGCACCTAGAGAAGGATGGAGCAACCTCCCCCTCCAATTTACATATACCCAGAAACCCAGAGGCAACCAACCACTTCCAGAGTCCTCCTGGTGACTTGAACAGAAAATTCAACATCTGTTGAAAATTAAAAACAAACCTTTAAGCTCTTGTCTCTGAATGTGGGATCACAGCCTTGTGCTTTGCTCAGCCCAGAGGTTGCTGTGCCTAGAGCACACTGGAGAGCGTGTTTGGTGCTGCCGTCTGTGAGGATGGGGAGTTCAGTATTCTGTCTGAGTTTCACCTTGCATCTTTTATTTTCTTACCATCTTTGCAGAAGAATGTTCTGAAGAATACCAGAAAGCTGTACACATACACAGTTATCATTGTATCAATTATCAAGCTGTACACGCATACACAATTAACAGTGGGGAAGACTGATAAATCATCTCACACCGAGTGTGGGGATGGCACTGTCAGCTCCAGCTTCATTTCCCCCTGCCCCTGGGTCTGCACCTCATGCACTTGCAGCACTGCAGCATCTTGCTTGGCCTGTGAATCCTACCCGTGGGTGCAGCATGGTGTATGCATTGCACTAAAAAATGTGTTACACATGGCATAGCACCACAGCTCCTACCTGCCATGGTCCAGCTCGTTCACTGCATCCTGGCACATGGCCTCGTGCAAACTTTTGACACACCTGGAAAAGCAAACATGTAAGATGTCTGATGAGAAATTTGCCATTGACTTACACGGGGGAAAGTTCAAAGCAATTTAATAAGAGAAAATGTTGCCCACTTGTCCAGTCCTCTTTCAGATTAAAGTTATCAGAAAGAACCAGCTGCTGTTAGATTGTCTCACTTATCTCTATATCACAGGATTATCTGCAAACAGTCTCTATTCCTGTTGCATCTATGTGTCATACACACTGTAATTATTGGTACTATTTTTACAATTGTGCAGAATTTTCTTTCTGCAGCCAAAAACTTTCTTTTTGGCGAAATGTTTTTTTGCAGGCTAATTTTCTCTCAAGGCACTTGGAACAATAAAGAGGTATATATTTTTTTAAAGGTGCTACATATCATAAGGGCACCTAGATAGTCTAAAAATCTAAAATGCATGCAATTTTAAACCCATGCAAATTTTAGGATGCACATTAGAGCAGGCAGGTGAACATTACATTCATTCATATATAATAAAGAATACTTAGGAACAAGGAATATCACCTTGGCCATTGCTTGAGTCTCCTTAGCCCAGAAGTTGACAGAATCTGCTCAGAACAAATGCACTCTCCCACCCCAAATGAAAAACCAACAGCGTTAATGTCAGACGAACTGTCATTTTTTTTCCTTCATACTTAGATTCGTGCATTCCATTGCTTATACGTGTATACAGGGAAGAAAAAAAAAAAAAGGCTTGAATTTAGGTCTTTTGGGCCAGAAGTTTGACCATGTGATGACTTTGGGAATTCTCTGTTCTTGACTAATGCAGGTATGCTCTGTTGTTTCAGTTGCTTGTGTTGTTGTTTTAGGGAAAGTCACGCCACTTCGTGGGTATTCGCCCTTCAACATGGAATCCCTTCGTTTATCTGGATTACAATAACTTCTGGAGGACCATGGACAAATTTGGAAAAGAGGTAGGTTCTGTAAATTGCACCTATTTCCTATAGAGCTCATGTCACCATAAGTAAATCTGTGTTGGTTATATTTTTCTTCTCTGGCAGGCTGTAGAAAGATTTTTTCCCCTTCCCCTGCTCAAGCCTTTTAGAGGATGGATGGGTCATCTTTGTAGCTTGCCAAGCTGAGCTCTGATTTGTCTTTGGAGTAATTTTATTTCTAAAATTCTTAAATAGCAAATGCCTCAAAAATTCAAGTAGTACAACTTCAGATCTCTCTGTGTACAAAAAGTAGCCCCTGGGGATTCATGCTGGGACCTGGCAATGATAAAGCGATGAATAATTTATTGGATAATTTGCCTCTGTCTCTAGATTCCTCTTGAAGCACCATGGGATGCTCCACATGCTGAAGAGTGGGACAAAATGACCATGAAAGAACTAATAAATAAGACTTGCTGGACCAAGTACGTAACTCTTCATTCATTCTGAAATCCAAATGCAAAATGACAGTGGGTCCCTAGCAAATTCTGGAGTACAGCTGCATGAAGCCTTCTTGTGGAGAGCTTTCTCATGTTCCAATTGAGTTCAGATGGGGCATACTCAGATCTCTGTTGAGCCAAGTACCCGTGGCAAGGAGGGACAGCAAAAACCTTGCGGAGTCCAAACGAGCCCGAGAAGTTAGAAATGTCTCTAGTTGATGAAATGTAGTTCATATCAACAAAGGCAATGAAGGTAACATGTGACAGATAGTGACAGAGTAGAAAAAATAAATGTACTGTGGACAGTACATTGAATGCATTTACAGTTCACACTGCTTTAACACACTGTATCCCAGGTAAAGCAAGGCAAGTAATTGTTCCTTTTTATTCAGTGCTATGGAGGAAATAAAAAGAATAGTTTTTCTTAGTGTGACAAAAAAAAGGGGGACTGGAAAATTATGACAGACTCAAAGAGGAAATAAATTACTAGATGTTTGGAGAAAGTCTTCATAGAGGGGTTGAGAAGCGTCACTGTGTGACATGAAGTCTTGTGGGAAAATTCCTGTGGTCTTCAGTGCAGTTAGTGTTTCAGCTATGCGGGGGCTAGCAGAAAAGATTAGGGTATGAACACCTACTTTGAGCATACGTACAGATCACAGTGGCATAAACCAGTAGCTATTTCTTCCAGTAGCTAAGTCGTCTGAAGCATTTTTGAGTACTTAAGGGTGTGCCATCCACAAAGCATAAAGAAGTAGTTATAAGTGACTTGAGCTGGCTAAGTTTTATTATCATCAGTTATTTTCGTGCCTTTGAGCCCCCTTCACAGACCACATACCCACAGAGTAAAATGCTGTACAAGCACGAGAGAAATGTATGGCATCTCACCCAAAGTGCTTAAGTTTAGGATGAGAGACAGCAGATATACAAAGGCAATGAGAGAGCAGTAGATGTTTGAGATGAGATTGATCTTTGTGAGGGACTGTTGTTAGGCGCTGGCTGAGGGCATGTGGATGACAGGGTAGGACACAGTGCTTGTGTGGGCTGGCAGATGTGATTAAAGATGCTGTAGAAACCTGAGCTTTGCCTCTGCAGGCCCACATACACAGGAGTGACAGTGTGCGCTCTTCTCACCGTATTTCCACTTAATTCAGGTGAGAACATGCCTTTCCTCCTCTGTAGGAGAAGCAGCACAAATTATGTCCTCTGACTCTTGGCCATGTTATCTCCTACATAATTATAGTGTGTCTGCTTTAACCCTTGGAGAGAAAGAAGGCCTTCTTGTTGCCCTTCACCTCCCTTGCTGGTTTGTGCCTGGCTAGGAGCTTCGTCTTCATCCCTGCTGGCCTTTTGCCACGCTTGCTCATTGCAGAGCACCGTCCTTCTGCTCCCAGGAGGCTGTCCTTGAGTGCTAGCCAGCTCTGCTGGGCCCCTTTGCCCTACAGGGTAGTTTCCCATGGGATTCTGCCAAGCGGGTCCTTGAGGAAGCTAAAATCCACTCTTCCAAAGTTCAGGGTTGTAACTCTGCTGTTTGTCTTACTCCTCTCAGGATCTTAGACTCCACAGTCTCATGCTCACTGCAGCCAAGGGTGCCCTTCACCTTTGCATTATCCAACAGGTCTTTCTCATCTGTGAGCATCAGGTCCAATAAAATGTCTCCCCTAGTTTTCAGCATCAGGGCCCAAGGTGATATATTGCTTAAAAAATGTGCAGTGTATTTTATATGCCCAGTATATGAATAGAAAAAGGAACAATGTTCAGTATGGGGCAACAACAGCTGGAAATACTCTTTTCTTCATTTCCTTTTTCAATAAATTCTATTTATTAGACAAAGAGAAGCATGCTCATGCTAACACCTGTATCCCTGCTTGCTGTGCTGGCCCCTGTGCTTCTTTGTACTTCTCCCTTGCATTCAGCGTCTTATTTGTTTGGCGGTGCTCTGTTTGCCTTTTCATGCTGACTGTGGTTTAGCACTGTGCTTGCAGCTTCCTAACCAAAACTTTCCATTTGAAAGGATTTTGCTGGGTTAAATCTTACTCCGGCTCCATGTGATACAATATACAGCAGTTTGGACTTTCTCTTGCTCTCTGATGCACTGCAGTTTTCTTTACAATAAATTTCATGAGCTATTTCTCTGCAAACTCAGTCACTTTGAGCTACCCTTTCTGTTCCAAGTGCACTGGCTCTTCCTTTTCTAGTTTTTACTGTTCCTCTTAGTCAGGAAGTCAGTAAAGTATAAGCAAAACCAGGCTTATAGTGATCTCTGTGGGAACATGTTTATCTGCAAGACTGCTTCTGCTGCTGGTGGCTTTCTGGCACTCCAGTTTTAATGGACACACTCAACCGAAACACGTTCAAAAAGCCATTTTAAATCTTCAAGCCAAACCAGATTTTTCTAAACATAGTTAAAAGCGGTACCACCCTAAATGGAAAAGCTTTTTTACGACATTTTCTGTATGACTTGGGTCAAGATTGCAATGTAAGAGTAATTTGTCACATGCCACGGACCAGCCTCTACTAATCCTGGAGACTCTTCATATTTCTCAAGCTACAGCAGTTTGGCATCTCAGTGCTTTCAGGACTGTTACAGAGGGCTGTTGTGTGCATGATGTTTTCATATTCTTACTAATGAAATAGAGGTGACTGGACTTCATGCCTAGGGAAATTAGGTTATAAAAGTTTAAAAGTTATATATTTTAGCCTGGACAACTGGCAAAGTTGCTTCCTTTAGGAGATGGTTATAAATCCATGTGGTTTTATGAAGCTTCATCTGAATCAAAGACCTTTTGCTGTCTTTGCAAAATAATCTCAATTCTTTTACTAATATGTAGCTACAGATGAAACAAATGTTCATAGATAGCAATGTCCTCATCTCCTGCTGGTGTTACTCTGTTTATGTTCAGAGGATTTACTTCAGTAGACAACTGGTCCTCTCCCTATATTTGTGGCATTAATTGACATTTTGATTTTTCTGGGTTACTTATGGTGTCTGATTCTTGGTCTTACAAAAGCACTGTTATACCAGAGATGGGAAATGTCTTAGCAGTGTGGCTAGTTGAGTCCCTGAGGACCAATCAGACCTTGGAAATGATGTGCCTGATGAGCTCCCCGTGGAGGGGAAATGCAGAAGAGGTTTGCTAACAGGTTACCAAATGCATTCTCCTGTTGAGAAAAATATTTGTTTTGATGAAAGGAATGGCAACTGGGAAAGTATTTAAAGAAATAACTAAGGTAAAATCAGTGGGATTTCAAACTCCATGGGTAAATGCTTTGGGAGGAAGGGAGGGAGGCGCTGATATAACCGTTGAAACAATCAAGCTCCAGGCTAACAAATGAGGCAAATATAAATCATTTTGGCTTCTCTGACTGTGGGGTAGCAGCCCTTATCGAGAATAATAAAGAAAAAATAATGAAAGCAATCAGGAAGTCGCATTTGTTCAGTACCTGTTTCTGCTCCTGTGTTTCATGCAGAGCCGGTAAAGAATTTGCTACCCTCTTTGTGAATGTCAACGTCACATCTGAGCCGCATGAAGTCTCTGCTCTCTGGTTCCTGTGGTATGTGAGGCAGTGTGGGGGCACAGCCAGGATATTCTCTGTCACCAACGGGGGACAGGTACAAAATGTCTCCTATTTTTCCCCCTCTTGAAACCATAAAGAGCAAGTGGAGTGTTGTACCCGCCAAACTCCTGTAATTAATGAAAGGAGAACAAAACACCAAGTTTATGGGGCACCAAAGACAGTTATGTTCTCATGGGGCTGAACGGCCCTCTCAGCTAACTCTGTGTAATGAGGAATTTCATTAGCTAGGCTGTGGGATAAATTGGGACAATTTAATTAATTTTTCTGTCCTGTGTTCACTTCAGCACAGTTCTTTTGTTGCAGATTTGTTCCCCCCCCACACACACTTTGTGTGCCAATTTGTTTTCTATGGGATACTTACCACATCTGAATGTTTTCAACAGTTCAAAGCAATTGTGCTTCAGACTGAAATACTGATTTATTCATTTTTTGTGGAAGTCTCTAATTGCCAAGTTGGAAGTAGGAAGCAAAAGACCCTTCCTTCTTGAGACAGCTCACACGGCAGCACGTTTTTTGAGTTACTTGAGTCTGTTCCTCACCTTGATCGTGGCAGACAGCTGGTTGCCTGCAGAGCCTCGTTTTTCATCTGATTGTTCTGGATGAAATTTCAGAAAAGGGAAGAGGGGGGCTGTCAAAATAACTTGTATATTGGGGTAGGAATAGACAACCATGTGTCAGGAAGGCTGGAAGCAGAGCTAGTGCTGCCCTCAGGTAGGAGTAAAACCCAAGAGCCTTCCTCCTTAGGGGCCTCTCAGCCACAGTTGCTGTCCCATGTCAGCAGCTGCTAGATGTGGTAAGGATTAAAAATAAAACGAATACCCTTAGCTAGACAAGACATGGAGAGGGGAAAGCTAGGCTGAGAAGAGTGCTTCCTTTTCTTTGTGCCTGGATGTGTCAGGCTGCCTTGGTTGCTGCCTTCCTTCCCTCTCCCTGATCAAAATCAGCTGAGCAAAAGTATTTCTGACTTAGCAGCCATGACGAGTCTTATAAAACTTCTTCAGGCAGTCATTTCAGTCTTTCAGCAGAAGAATTTGTGGCTCCTTTCCTCCCTGCCAGTACCAGCATCTTCTATGTAAAGTGAGCTGCTTGATAGAGCAATGGCGGCTGGCGGATAAAAGAGGGCTAGTGCTTCCAATGGGCCTCTGCACAGACATCACAAAAAATATGTGTCACAAATTGTGCTTTTTCCAGACATCACTGTCTCTGTGTCATCCCAGGGACAGATAAAGCTCATTGCCTGCTGCACTCAAGGCCAGACTCATTTAAAGACCTGTCTTACTTATGAGCTTGAGAAGGCTTTAGCTGTACAGATGCAGGCTGGTATCTTTGTCACACATGAGGGTTTTGATAGCACAGCGATGGGTAAAATACTAAAAACTTCTTTTTAATGAGGTGATTTGTTTATTCTAGCTAAAATATCTGCATTATACTTCTTTATTCTGCAGGCTTCATGAGCCTTTAAGCCAGCTAATTGAGAAAGCCATTGTAAAAATGTCTCAGCTATCAATCTCCATTGAGGTTCAGGCTTCTGTCTTAGCTCTTCTGAAAGTCTGGGCTACTTTATGCATCCTTAGCACTTGCAGATTTGTCTTGGAGTTTCTTGATTATGAGCAGGAGTCATGTTCAATGTCATTGCGATTAATGCTTGTGAATTTTTGTTTATTTTTTTTTCTGTTTGTTTTTTAGGAGAGGAAGTTTATTGGGGGTTCTGGTCAGATATCGGAGAAAATGAAGGATCGCCTTGAAGGCAAAGTTAAACTGGAGAGACCTGTGGTCCGTATTGATCAGACAGGTGATAATGTCATTGTGGAGACTCTAAACCATGAAATATATGAGGTAATTTGATTAAAATAAAAGTAGAGTATGCATTTAGTGGGTGAATACATCTGCTGTAGCTCTTAGCCAGATGTAATCAGGAAGTACCTATTTGTGTGTGTCTATTTCTCAGACTGTCCGGACAGTCTGTGAAACCTGCTTTGCAGATTTATTTATGGCTGGGTCACATCTTGGTGTTCTGCTAATTGGTCATTAGTCTGCTTTGTCTATCTGACCTTTTTCTGTGATTATGTAGTTTTACATTTTAGTTCCTCATTGAGACTGTTTCAGATAAAGAAAAATAAGGTTCCTGTTTGTATCAAAGTTTGTGGTTTGCAGGGAAAAAAAAAAAAAAGGGGCAACATTTCAAACCCAGTTAGTAAGATTTGTGAGGTCAGCTTGTCACAAGTTAGGAAAGGCCAGGGCTCAGCCCCATCCCATGCAGTGACAGCAGCTCCCTTCTGAACACAGAGCTAAGCCTGCTGTGGGGGCGAGGAGGGTTTGCGGGGCTCAGTCACCGCCTGCAAGATCCTTGTCTCACCAGCTGCAGTGTTCAGAGGATATTTAAAGAAAGTTAGCAGAAAGGGAAGGGGCTGTTTGGCAGAGGAACATGTCTGAGGATGTCCTGAGGAGGGGCTCTCTCCCTCCCCCAGGGATTATTAACCACGGAGTCAAACCACAGGCTTCTTCCTCTGTGCCGGCTGAGCCCAGTCGGAGCAGATGGGCTTCCTGCACTCAGTGGCCCTGCCAGCATCAGCACTCCTTGGAGCAGCAGTGAGTGCAGTGATTCAGTGTCAGCCTGAACCCTGAAGCAGAGCATCCTTCGTCACTCTGGTCAGATACAGATCTGTAGGAGGAATGGAGCATGTTCAGGAAAGCTGAAATCACCACCAGTGTTGCCTGTCTGGAAGTAGAATACTGGGAACATGCATTGAAGTGATATTTTTTTTTAATAATAAAAAAAAAAGGGTCATATTTTCTTGGGAATAGTAAAAGACACTTCTACCTATGCTGTAAGATCTTTCTTGTCCCACTCCCTGACCTGTCTCCAGCCAAGTTTCATCTCTAGTCCTGTAGCGTCCAGAAAGCTATCAGGAATCACATAATCACAAAATAACGTATTTTCCCTTTCTTCTTTTTCTGAAATGGCAGAATTCTTCTGACCAGCTGGAAATATCTGTGTAGGAAAGCCAAGTAGGAAAGTCAGGGGTGAGAAAGTTGTTAATGACGGATAAGAGCATCTTTCAAATGTGTCCTGCAGGGCAACCTAAGTGTGAGGCAGTGCCTTGTCTCTGCTGACAGTGGTTTACTTTTCAGGGCAAGTATGTGATCAGTGCTATCCCTCCTATCCTGACAACGAAGATCCATTACAACCCAGAACTGCCACCAAAGAGAAACCAGTTAATTCAGCGTTTGCCTATGGGGTCTGTCATAAAATGCATGGTGTACTACAAGGAAGCCTTCTGGGAGAAGAAAGGTATGTGGGGGAAACGAAGGACTTGGGAACCCAGTGCTATGCTAATTTTGAAGCTCTGCTGTCAGGAAATAAATCCGGGGGGACGGGGGCATTAAATGTGCAAAACACCCAAAACTAAACAGAAATAGAAAAGCAAAAGGTAACTCTCCCTGAGAAGGCGAGCTCTTTGTCCAAGCTTAAGTATACACCTTTTCCCAAAGCAGAGTTCAAACCCCAGCAGGATCCCAAGTCTCAGAGCTGCCAGCTGATGACTGATAGAAGAAGCCAGGTTTCCCTGGGAAGTATTGCTGAAAACTGTGAGGCCACCTGCAATGCACAGAAACAGCAGCCATGCAGCAGCAAGTCCCTCCTTCTCCCTGCAGAGACAGAGTTAGGGCAGCCAGAGGGAATTTACAGCAGACGACAGTGAGAGCTTTGGGTGTGAGACCTTTCCCTGTTTTTAATCCTCTGTTCTACAGACTTGATATCTCAGAGGAATGGGAAAAGTAGGTTAGCTTTTTGTTTAACTCAAGATATTTTTCCAGGTACTGCAACATCACATTTTTCTCAGCTTTAACTGTTAAAGAATGATCAAAAAATCAGTTACCATTTCTAGAGCTATTTGCATGAACAGGTTAATTTCCACTTCCTATATAATGCCACCGAAAGTTGCACTGGGTGAGAATATTTCTTAATCGAAAGAATATAATTTTGCATGTTTCAGGGCATAAGCCAGCTACCAAATGGGATTAGAAAGAAATGTAGGTAGGTTTATATCTATGCTATCTGTGCAGGATTTTTTGCGTGTTCATCTGAAACATGTAGGTGGTGCCAGGGATGTGATACTAGATTAGATTGCCCATGTTTCTGCTGCATTACTGTTACTGGACACCATTTATGACAGTCGTATCATCAACAAAATCAATACAGAGTGTATATTTGAGCCCACAGTGACCAGATATAATTACATCGGGTTTTGTTGCTGCTCTTGTTGTTCTAACCAAAGTTACTTATGGAATGAACCATCGTAGTTCTTGCTAGATCAATTTATTTTTAATGCTTACTGAGTCCAATATAGAAAGCCACAGGGACTTGCAACAAGACACAAAAATTCCTTACTAAGTAGTAATGGAATTTAAAAACCACTTTTATAAGTCCATGTACAAAATTTCCCAGAGTCAGAGGGAAGAGAGGAAAGACTGTTACAGACTTGTAGTTATTATTGGTGACCAAGGAATTACTGTGCAATTCCTTGTATTGATAGTTTTCCCAGTTCACTGCTGTCAGTAGTAGTGATTATCAACAGGTCTCTCTGACAATTATTTTGCCTTTTTTTCCCCTTAGGTTGCAGTGCTTCTCTCTTCATTGAGGATGAAGAATGCCCAATTGGAATAACCATAGATGACACAAAACCAGATGGATCTTTTCCTGCCGTTATGGGGTTAGGAGCTTCTAGCCCATACTTACAGATATGCATTCCTTTTTGTATAAAGGAGTGAGAGGAGGAGGAGGAAGAGGGGAAATGGACAGATCCTATCAGTGGTGCCCACTCCCACAGCCCTAGTAGAGGGTGGAGAGTACTTCTGACAGCCCCCTTGTGCCTCTCTAGTCCACATAAGCTTTTATGTGAAATTTGTGCTACAAATAGCCTGATACAAAGGTGATCGTTGGGAAGGGGTTGCTGGATTCACCTTTGCTCATTTGAAGCATTCAGACAGTGTTTTGCTGCCGAGTAGACTTAGAAATAAATCCTTTACTTACCTAGTTTTATGAGAGTCTTTTGAGCCTGTATTCTGCTTATGTCAGGACCTTGTATTTAGCAAAATGAAAATGCAATTGTCCAAGACATCATCGTTTGCATCCTCTCCCCATCTAGCTGAGGAGGGACAAAGAATATCAGCTTGTGGTTACGTTAGGCAGCAGCTGTTCAATGAGGAAATCGGAATTCCAAAGAAATTACCAAATATTGGAGCTGGAGTTTGGACAAACAGATGAGAAAATGTGTAGCAGCATTTATTGGCTTTTAAAAATGAAGTTAAGCCAATATGAACAAACAATCTTTACAAATGTTTCCACTGTAATCTGAGGGGAACCTGCCAAAAAAGGCCAATATAAATGTCAAGCAACTATTTGTGAAGTATTTGGCAAGGAGAGCACGCTACGTCTACCAAACTGTACATGCTTATGGGCATATTCAAGGCTTAAAAACTTCCGTCCTGCAAGTGGTAAACCTCCTCCAAATGGCAAATCGTTTCTTGCTTTCTCCTTGTGGATTTCTCCTTGCAACTTCACTCTGAAAGAGTGCAGGAAGCTAATTCATCCCTGGGGTATCTCTACTGAGGTCAGAGGAACTAATCACCAGATTTGCTTCTTTCATGCTGAGTAAAAATCAGGCACAGTTCTTACAGGACTGGTCCATGGTGTTGTGCAGTGTTTGTCAGAGCAGCAGGCTACCAGCACGTATTAACACCGAGTAGCATGGGCAGTGGTATGGCCAGCTGCCTGTGAGACATCAAAAGCACAAGAAAACTCAGGGTCTCAGCCTTTTTGGATAAGAACTAGGTGTAAGAAGGGAGTCGGTGCAGGCTAGTTTGTTGAATGCAGGGTATCCCACAGGGGCCTTACACCCGTCCGTCCTATAGTTATTTAGGGATTAGATATGAAAAACTGTCAGACCCATTACATGCCATTAAAATGCTTTGTCCATCTTTTTTAGCGTCATTTCAAGCAAGATGTTGCAAATCAGCTGGAGTGTTAACACTGTGTGATATTTATATGCCATATTTTTCTTTTCAGTTTCATCCTTACCAGAAAGGCTGTTAAACTGGCCAGTCTCACTAAGGAAGAGAGGTAAGAGTTCAGAAATTGTAAATATTTTAGATACAAATCGGTTGTCTGGAATGCTTCCCCATAGGCATGTATGTGGGTTTGTGTGTGTGTGTATGTAAATACTAACATACTCAGTGCAACTACAAGTGTTGGAAATCGGGGTGAAAATTTAGCTTTTAGCATAAACAGGCCAAGACACTAACACCGATATCCATGCAGTTATGGTTATTTCTGAGTTTCAAAGTCCTGCCTGCTCTTCCATTTTATGATTTATTAGCTCTGCATGTGCATTGATAAGACTTTCATCAAGACGTTGCCAGGCTGCACCCCACTGAATGATGCTTCATCCCAGGGAGAGATGGAGCACTGACACTCATAGTTTTGGGTTTCCTTCACATTCGGACTGGGCAACAAAATTCTTAAACCTCCATGCTTACAACAGTGTGGTTGCTCTGTTAGTCTGTGGCATGAACAAACAGTACTTTCTAAATGTGATTTTAGTATACATGCAAGTGAAAGAGGAGTTCTGCTTAGGAATGTGAGTAGCATTCTCCAGCTCATATTTTGTTCTCAGGTATAGTAAATCTGTAAGGATTTCATTGATTTATATTATTTCTCTTCTGGTCTTACATCAGTGAACAGGAGAATGAATTGGCTCCGCATCCTAAAATAACTGCACAGAGATTTATGTTTTTAGAGCTCATTGCCAAAATTGGCCTTCATTTCCCATTCCAGGGTCCATTCTGTATATCACAGTTATGCTTCAGCATTTGAATATGCACCCTAAGATAAGAACTGGAAATCAGACTTAAAAGCAAAGCAAAAAACCACTTTCTTTCCAATGTGTTGCAATATGTATTTATTTATTTTTAATAACAAGAGCAATAGCTTAGAGGTTTTTTCCACTTTTTTTTTTCCCTGAATATTTTTGTTCTCATACAGGAAGAAGAAAATCTGCGAGGCTTATGCCAAGGCAATGGAGATGGAAGAGGCATTACATGTAAGACATGAATATTTGTTTTCACCTTTGTTGTATGGTAACGTTGCTACTTCGTTCTGGAGGATGAAGCCAAATTGCCTGGGACCTAAAATTGTATGTTGTGCCATAGAACCTGTACACCAGAGGTAAGGGCAGCAGCATCTAGTACAGGAAGAAAAGACCTGGGAGTCTCACTCTTTGCAAGAAAAGGAAAGGCAGTGAATGGTTTAATTTGTCCTGCATTTCTCTGTGGGAGGATAGAGCTTCTCTAGAAGTGCAAATGTTTGTTTGGTGTTAATGGATAGCATTAATCAGATGATATGACATTGTACCCTTAACCTGTTTTTTCCATCTTCAAAGGAAATTTGTTTTTTTCTTTCTTTTATTTCCAGTTTCTTTGCCACTGTTTCACTCTCTAATGTTTGCTAATACTTACAGCCAGTGCATTATGAAGAAAAGAACTGGACCATGGAACAATATTCAGGGGGTTGTTACACAGCCTACTTCCCACCTGGCATAATGTATTCGTACGGAAGGTAAAACAGAGAACGCTTTGCTTTCTAGTTTGCATTTCTTAGCTCATTTACAATGATGCACTTTGTGCAACAAACTTAGGACATATGTAGCCCTCTGGGGGAACTCCAACCCTCTTTCCGCTCCCCTGCACCCCAGCTAATAAGAGTCTTGCTTTCGACTTTAATGAGAGCAGTTTCTTTTGTGATATTCAAGAAAACAAAGCACAGTCACAAGGGGACCTGCTACAGCTACAAAACCTTTCCCCACAAGTCAGGCTACTTAGAGTATTTGCCACTATGCAGTATTTGCGTGTTTTCATTATATCATTTAATGCTTTCCGAGGTCTTGAAGACATGCATCTTGGACACAGGAGGAATCTCCACTGACTGTGTAGGTGGAGCATTGGGTTCTGGCAAAGCCCATAGAGTCAAATAACCAGGGGAAGACAAAACCCTTACATGAAAACTCATTCTCTCCTCCTGCCCAGCAAAGCCTCCCATGCCCTCCCCACACAGAACTGCTGTATTCCTAAAGGAGCATGTTCAATAATACCTATTAATATGTGGTGTATCACTGAAAAGCTTGTGGAAAGCACAGTTCAGCACCTATTGGGAACAACCAGACAGATCACGTATCGAAAACCAAAGAGCAAGCCAATCATGTAGCATATGACAGCGTGAGCTCTTCAGCATGTTCTCCTCAGACTGTCTATCATGGAGCTACACCCTGCCTCTGTGCCAAGATGTGAATTGGGAAGCAGTCATCCCATGCACAGACTTTTTTGTATCAATTAAACTGAAAGCTTGGGTAGTAATGGGTGAGGTCTCCGGCCTGCAGTTGGATGGGAACTGTTAGAGCAAGCATGTCCCTCCCTGGGAAAGGCAGCTCACTTCCTGTGGCTGTGTTGACCAGGATCCTTGTGCAGCTTTGCCCAGCTGAGGGGCTGGTTTATACCACCCTACAGGGCCAGATGCAAATCCCTGAATGCAGATGCCTTCATCTGCCAGCCTCTTTTGGCAAGCAGCCAGGCAAGTCCACCACCCTGAAGAGAAGCTGGTATTGGTGACCCCTCGCTGAGAAAACATCATTCGCATCCCATTGTAATGGCAGGATAACAAAAAAGCTGCCATGCAGAACACATAAACCTATCAGCTGCACTGCATTTCTGGAGGCCGTTAAGATTATCCCTTATCCCAGCACTAAAATGAGGCTCGTATTATTTTGCACAGAAGCTGATTTACGCCTTGGATTTTCTTTCTCAGATCTTGTGTCTGCGTACAGAGGCAGGTGGGTGGTTTTGCAGGGACAACTTGTTGCACTGTGCTCCCCAGCCCTGGTCCGCAGGGATTCTGGAGAAACCAAGTTGAGTGCTCCATCAAAGCCAATGAATTGCTTTAAGAAGGATCATCGCCTTCTTATTACTTGTCATCTGACATTCTCCATTTGTTTTGAAGGATCATTCGCCAGCCAGTTGACAGAATCTACTTTGCTGGCACGGAGACGGCTACCCAATGGAGCGGGTACATGGAGGGGGCCGTACAGGCAGGAGAGAGAGCAGCCAGAGAGGTACAGACTGTTGGCATGGATCATCTCTTTTAAAAGGCTAAAAAGAATTAAGTACAGCTTGGAGGGTCTCATTTGGTGTATCACACACTGTAATTGGGCTGGGGCTTCTAGAACTGGTGAGGAAAAATCCTGGAAAGGAAAGTGAGCCAAAGGCTTTCTTTTTTTAACTTCAAAAACTGTTTAAACTTTACTTTGTTTGTTATTGAATAAAGTGCAGCCAAAATCTCACAAGAAACTGAACATCACACACTATGTTGCTGCACTAGAGACTTAAAACAAAGCTCAAGCTATATACCTCATGTCCCGATGGACAAACCCTCCAAACTGATGCAGCCCTTAGATATTCCACCACAATTTCTATCACATTAATCACATTAAAAAAAAAATAAAAAATTCAGTCATTACAAATGTGTGCAGTTATTTCCTGTGCAGCAATCTGGAAATCTGAGCATTATTCAGATTTTTGATCTGTCCCTTCTGCTTCTCCTTTCACCAGAGAGTATAGTGAGCTCGGCTTTATGAATCCATAACGGGTGGCTCTGATAATGTCTAAATCTCAGAATGACACACATTGGGCTGGGTTCCCAGTCACAGTAAAATCTCTTTACAACTGTCTGGACGGAGGGGAAAAAAGCATCTTTAAAGGGTATACATTACAATTAAAACTGCTGTATGGCAGAGCCACAGGGTTGTTAAATAATGGAAAATCAGCCCCTTGCTTCCCTTTGACAGAGTATCAAATTCACCTTATAATCTTCATTGCTTGCTCTGTTTCAAGTAACCTAATTTCTCATTTCTTTTCTCTGTGCCTGTGAGCAGCTGTTACAAAGTTAGCTGTCTCTTCTGGAGACATTAATTTGCCCCCAAGAACCTCCATGATTTTTACAACCAGTCTATTGTCAAAAAAACCTTGATGAACTTTGTATGTTCTGAGTGTAGCCAAGAGATAACTTCGTAATAGTATGCTTTGAAAGCCCGGGACTTGAGTATCTCCTCTTTCTAGTTTGGAAGCATTGTTCCCAACAGGCTTTGTGTCCCGAGCACGTGGCACTGTGCTATTTCTCAAATGTCATGTGAAAAAGCATTTTTACTTGTACTCAGGAAGAGAAATAAACATCTGGAAAAGCTGTAGTTCTTTGGATTTCTGTGTGTAGGCCTGCCTTTTACACACAGGGTGAAAGACTGTGAAACTGTCCTTGTGTTCTTAAAACATTGGTTAGGCACACACATAGCCATTTGATAACCAGCTATCATATTTTTAGGCAAACTATCAAAACTCCCTCCTTCTCTCTTTGCTGATATAAGCAGACAAATCGCTATATGTTTTCTGGTTCAATGCACTTTCAGCTAGTCATAGTTATGCTTTTTCTCAGTGTCAGCTTGCTCTGACTTGCTGTCTTTTTCCAAAACAGAAAGTAGTTGGTGTGGTTTTTCACATGTGGTACCAACATTTTTAATTCTAGATTTTACACCGTATGGGGAAGATCCCTGAAAATGAAATTTGGATGCCAGAGCCAGAGTCAAAGGTGAGTGACTTTCTCGTTGTCACCAGAAGAGTGAACCCCCTGGTTGGGCTGCGGTCCCTGTGATGGTGGTTCCTGTGGGACCTGTCCCTCTACAAGATTTTAATTACCTCTTGTGCTGACAGTATTCATTTTTTCAACTTGTCCAAGGTATATTGTTACCTCTGGTTAAGGGGTGGATGACTAAGACCCATAGGTAGCTCCACATTGACTGTCCTGTGGCTTTACGGGCCAACACAAAACACGTGTTTCACGACCATGACCCACCTTCCCCCACCTTATGCGGCCTTCAGGAAAATCTTGTGATCTCCCCAGCCTAGTGAGAGACATTTACTGCATCCCCTCACACAGTGAGGGAGAGCCTGTGGTCATACAAATTCCTCTCTCCTCCAGGATGTCCCATCCCGACCATTTACCACCACCTTCTGGGAGAGGAACCTGCCGTCTGCGCCGGGACTGCTCTGTCTGCTTGGGAATACTGTTTTTTTCACCTCTGTGGCTGCTGCAGGGCTGTTTGCCTATAAAAAGGGACTATTAATTCGAAATTAGTGTGGACTAAATGTCCAGTTGAAGCTGCGTACTTACTCTTCATCCCATTTACCAGATGAGGGTTATTTTTGGAGAGAAGCGGGCTGGAAAGGGCAAAAGGTATTCTCCTTGTGATTTTCTTTTTAGTGTCATAATTAATGCATTAAATCTACTGCAATTGCTACCAGCAAAACAAACTTAAATCAACTGTGGGGGTATTTTTTAAATTTGCCTTTTCCTTGTCCATTTGTTTTGATTGGACCCGTTAATATCAATGTTATATTCCTAACATAGGTAAGGCAAAATGCAGATTGGACCTTTTCCGAAAAGCAAAGAGGTTTTGGATCATGCATTCATTTCCACTTGCTGCTCTATTTTTTGCCACACGAGTTAATAAGTACTCTTATGTATTCACCTCAGTTAGTGTCTCAGAATATTTGAGGTTACTTCTGTAGCATCCTTGCTGCACGCAAGAGATTAGCATGCCAATCAGACATAGAATTGCTAAATTAATTTCCAAAGGCATTTGATTAATTATTAATCATCACAATTGAAACTTAACTGTGAGCGGGATGAAAGGAGATAATTAGCATGAAGTAGATCGCTGAATAGTGAGAGGAGAAGCACGGGTGGACTTTGTTCCACCTGCTGCTGAACGAGTAACTATGCTTTATGGTCGCAGAAGGTGCGTAGGGCAGTGAGCCTCACGCTGCTGCAGTTCTTCCACAGAGCAGCTCTCAGTCGCTTCCTGGCCCAAGTGCATTCGACCCAGGCTGGCCCCTGACTGTTAATTCACTTCTCTCCACTTTAGCAAAGTTGAAGCCCCTCTGACTTGCAGCAGATGCTGGCTGTTATTTTCAGAACATCAGCAGTTTCCTGGCTCCCTGTCAATTCGCTGTCCCTCATTTTGCTCATACTCCATACTGCCTTCCTACAATAAGGAGAAATATATTTGGGGCTTGAATTACTGCCTTGTAAATTACAGTAATTGGATGCATCTGCCTGTTCCGCTCTTATTATGTACATGACACACTTAAAATAATCAGTTTAGTGTTAACTGAAGTCTAGAATATGTTTCACAACGTACCGTCATTATGCGGTCTTTTTGCCATGAAATGTGACCATTGTATGTGTCCATGGACTCAATTGTCATTCAACATCAGTGAAATGTGCCTTTCAATTGTCCTGAAACCTTGATAAGAGGATCTCTTCTATAAACTTTTCTTCATATTCTTTCTCTTGTGTCATTTTTTGTGAGTTCGTGCAAGGTGGTGTTTCTCTGCACCTGTGTTAAATCATAGGGCATATCACATACAGCAGCCAACAAACCCTTGCTCTGCTCAATGTGGTCTGTATGTGTACACAAAAGTTTACACAAAACAGACCTACCTACCCAGCAAGATGACTTCACTCCTGCTCACCTCTTCAACTACATTCGTATATCCTCTCACTTTTTTTGTACAAAAGCTTTGCAGACCCCGTAATTCAGTGCAGACCAATCTCAGTCTATGTGCTGGCGGGCTTAACAACAGAAGCTCTTCCCAGAGGGAAGGACAACTTCAGGTGGCCCCTTGTCATCAGGCTCTTCTCAGATGTGAGCAGGTGCTCAGAGTGTCAGAGTCAAGCACAACACATAAAAGGTACAGCTGGTACACATCTCCTGAGCTACTTTCTTCATTGTTCCCAGCCATGCTGTGTGAGGATCAGACAGCCCCTACCAGTTTCTCTGGGGAAAGAAAGCCTGACAGATTATTTATGAGACTATCTATGTTTTCAGTTTCAGCTTTCCCATCTACCTTGAACTTACATATGTGCTTCATGCTCCTTTCTGCACTGGAAAGAAGAGAGTGGTTTCAGTAGGAAGCAACAATGTTGGATTTTGTGGTATTAAATGGTCATTTTTTCTCCCCCCACCCCAGCCTTTACCATGCAGGTGTTCCTGTGCATATGGACTGCCTCTGTGCACGCAGCCTGGCATTGCTGTATTGCGAGCCTGAGGCTTGTGGGGGGAGCACTGCCTGTCTTCTGAGACATCTTCAGCGTTGTAAAATAGTTCTGCACTGTTACATCCTCTCCCCCGGGAATATTTCCACCACCAGAAAAATACTGCCCGTACCTGTTCGAAAACATTCACCCATACATGTATTTATGGCAGTTAGAGACGTTCATTTTGCTGCTGACTTGAATCTTCTGAATTTCACAGCCAATAACAGCTTCTGTGCAATATGCCTGTGGCCTGACACTGTCCAGCTTCGCTTTCCACATCACTCCTGCATGTTTCCATTGCAATTTGCTTGGGTTTTGACATGCAAGTGCAATCCAGCTGAACCACTGGCAAACAGGGCCAGGTACAATGTTCCTCTCTGCACAGGAAAGGAGCACGTCTCACTGCTGTGGGAGCGGTAAATGGTGAATGAAGTGAAAGAGGGTGATTAAAACTGGCATTTCTGAAACTCCTGCAGCTCCCAGGCACCGTGCTGCTACAGGAAAGGGCAACGTTTGTGACTGTCAGAGATCACAGACCTGCTTTCATGCCTCTTTTGACTATCAGAACAATTTCCCTGTTTAAACATTAAACATCTAGCTTAAATATTAAACAGCCAGGCATCTTTCTTAAACCAATTTTGAAGCAGAATGGGACTGAGTTAATCACTACTGACAGCTCTCAAAGAAGCGAGCTGTTGCCATCATTAAAAAGGCTGAAACACAGTGGAAACACCTCTTTTCACTGGGAATGGAGCAGAGACCTCACCAGGCCGAGGGGTGGGAAAGGCTTCGACAACCCCTTCTGAGGCTGGGGGTGCTTTGGGCACCATTTGTTGGAGGAAGAGCCCTGCACCCTCCCGCAGATGAGGGGGAAGCTCTGTCTTCTCTGAGTGAGGGGTGAGACGGGAGAGACAGGCAAAGATGGGGCATCCAAGGTGCACACCAAGCACCTGGGTGGGAACTGAATTGCATTTACACATTTCTAAGGGCACGAAGACCCTTAGTTTGGGTGTCAGTCTCCAGCTCTCCCATGTAAGCCACCAACCACCTCTTGCTGCCCACCTCCTTTCAGCCCCACTCCTCTTGGCGGCAGCTCCTGCCTGCACAGGGTGGCACTGCCATCCCCTCCCTGGCTGCCACCAACCAGCTCCATGAGGCTGGGGAGCTCCGAGCAGGATGGGCTGGCAACTCACACCCGTCTGTCTGGAAATCCACCATGTGAGAGGTCTGGGAAGGTGCCCGCTTCACAAGGATGAAGCGCTGGATTGCAGGGGCTGCGTGCTTCAGCTCGGGGGATGTCAACCTCCCACCAGTGTGGGCAGCATCCATCTAGTCATGCTCCTTGTATGGGGCAAGGAGGAGGTCTGCCCACCTTCACCCAGGATGCTAAATGCAGCACATCCAGGTCTAAAAACCACGCTGGGCAAGCAAGTGCTTGCAGCCTTCAGCCTGGTCTCTTTGATAGTCGTTCATCAGAGATACTTTCCAGTTCGTGTTTGATCCAGCCTCCAGTTTCATGCTGTTTGATCTTTTTTCCCCAGATCAAACACACCTCCAACTGTAGGCAGAAATTACCATTATATATCTGAACAAAAATACCGCCCAGAGGGGTGTGCCCAGCGCTACCCACTCACAACATGCAGGTTTCTGGTCACTCTGTTCCCGTGCCCTATTGACCAGGTTTGCTGCTTAACACCAAGTGCTTTCCTCTGCCTACAAACCATGCCGTGGGCAAGCTGGATGCTGGTTATATGTGCTTTATACAGAACACAGCTCCGATTTCCTAACAGCAGCACCAACAAGTAGAAAAATAAAGAAAAATCCAGAGGGTCCTTTTCTGTGGAAAAATAATTTTTGTTGGTTCTTCTCTCTTTCCTTTTGGACTGTTTCTGTTTTGGCTGTTTGAAACAACCAATTTTGCTTGTAAATGTTCCTTGCAAGAGTTGCTTTCCACATGCACACACAGAGAAAGCAAATTTCATCTTGGTGAAAATCCAGAAGGGGAAATTAAATATGCTCGCTGTTAGTGATCTGTAACTTTTCCTTTTCCCACTCAGCCCCTGCACTTGGCAATCAATGTTTTCAGCTCCAGTTGCATTTGCTGTTCTGCTTTTTTTTTTTTTTTTTTTTTTGGTAGCACTTGGCTTCTGAGTTTCTGTTCTCTCTCTGTCTGCCTCTTTTTACTTTTTATAAATTTTATTTTGGCCTTACCTTACATAGTGAAGACAGATTAGCCTGGGACAAGTAGGAGGAACAGGGGAAAAAAAAGTTTCCCAAGGAAGAACACATTACTTAGGAAAGGAAAAAGCTCCACCGCCATTTGCAGTGCAGCATGACAGGTAGCTCATCCTCCCTCTAGGACTGGCAATGAAGCAAAGGATGGTAATTACAGCCTGTGCTGGGGTTTGGCCTTCCACATCCAGACCATTCACGTGAAAACTCCTTCGATTATAGCCTGAATACCATCATTTTCATCCAAATATGAACTAAATCCGGTGAATAATAAGAGGCAGAGCCTGGCTTTTGAGGGGGACAGCTCCTGATGCGCACCAGCTGCAGACAGCTGGCTCAAGGCTGGCCGCCGCCAAGGCTGAAATCAAGGCTGCCATCTGGTGGCTCCGTAACCCCATCAGTTTGTCATCTCACAGGGAAGATCTGGGCGCTTTGCTTAGCAGAAAGGTCTTGGCGTTTCTGCACATGTTCTTACAAGTCCTGTTGGGCAACCAAAAACCATGGAATCAAAACACTGAAGGAAAGGGATGCAAGTGGTCCCCAACTTCAAGGCTTCCCCAAAAGGGACAGCTTACGTCTTTGCAGCTGCTTGTCAGCATGAAGGAGCTGGAATAAAAGCATGAGCACGGATCTAAATGCATCTGAACACTCCCCTCCGCTGAGAAGGGGTCACTTCGGGGCACTGCATTTTATCGGGACAGACAGAGGCGTCGACTCAAATATACCACCTCTGGAAAGCACTCTGGCCAAGCTCCAGCTCACAAAGAAGTGATTGGGAAATAACATACTTTCTAATTTAGTTTAATATTCTCATTCTGTTTGAGGGTGGCCAGGCTGGAGCAATGTCTCTCCTTGATTTTGATGAGGTACAAGCACGCATTTCAGTTGTTTCAGATAATGACTGCGCAGCCCGATGGAGCTCGGATCTGGAATAGTATTTTCCACATCTGAAATTATAATGTAATTTCTGCTAAATGCAACACTGCTGTGCAAAGTGTTTTCTTACAACTTGGAGCATATGCAAATTGTTAGTGAACAGCCTGAGAGTTGACATGGATGCCTCAGTGCATTATTAATACCCTTCCTTTTC
Organism: Cygnus olor; assembly: GCF_009769625.2. Taxonomy (NCBI): domain Eukaryota; kingdom Metazoa; phylum Chordata; class Aves; order Anseriformes; family Anatidae; genus Cygnus; species Cygnus olor. Next base: position 117,741,469 of record NC_049169.1, on the reverse strand, counting down.
TCCCTTCATTCCCACCTAAGCATTAGAGCATATTCGAGTGCAGTGTTGAATGCCATTAGACAGCAGCCATTTGACAAACCCAATGAGCCAAAGGCTGCTGTTTCTGCTGGATACCACGTCCTTGAGTGCTTCTTCAAGTCTCTGCTGTGCTACAGAAATAGCAGCAACGAGACCCTGAAAAGTTACCATTGACCCTCAACGACAATATGGCCACGTGGAGATGAGGCTGGGCTGCATTTGCTCTGCCCAATTCTGCCAGAGGTCAGATAAACAGATCACTTGGACTCGGATGAGACTTTTTCCCCTGGAAAGATGGGGTTGGAGTCTGCAGAACCTGATGACACCAGATGAAACAGAGCTGGATGGGTAGTAATTATTTCACTGGGGCCATTCCACTACAGAGTGACTGTAAAAGTTCCTAACAGAAAATTCCATGTGCACAGCAAAAACCAAACCTGAGTAAAAGCTAACAGCTCATCACTTCTAAAACAGAAAAGGTCTCTCTCACATTCTGTCAAAACACAGCAAGACTGATGTTAACCTACAGTGGATGCAAAAGCTCAAAACAATTGTTTACCTCTTTCAGCAGTGCCAGGAAGAACGGAAAGCTGGGATGAGCTAGCATGATGCTGAGTAAAGACCCAATGGACGAGATCTTTAATGTATGTTTTACAATTTATCAGAGCTATTTAAAATTCTTTTTTGATCTTTTCCTAGTCCAGCTTCAGAATAGGTTATTGCTGCTCTCTGTAGAAAACATGCAAATGAAAATCAGTTACAAATCCTGTTACATGGTTGTATTTTTTTTTACAGCTTATCTTAGCACTTAGCTACTGATGGCTTTTCTAGCAAACACCACAAATACCCTAACTTACTGGAATACCATGCCTTTATTTTTCTTTCCAATGACCAACAAAATCATTGTATAACCTTTCTGCATAGAGGGCAGCTATGTGTTAACACCCTATATGTGCAGCTACCTCTTAACATTCGATCCATTAACTGAGATCACAGAAGCTTCACAGCACCTACATTATTCCTGTTTGTATTTCTCCCAAGCTAAATATCCCAACGAAGCATTTAAGTGCCTAATTGCCATCAACATTTGGTGGGACGTAGAAGCTGCCTTACTTTATATCCACAGCACATCTGTGCCACCTGCGCGGGGCTGGTTGATGGCACAAGACCTCAGGAAGACCTGTAGCCTTTTGAGGCAGCAGCTGGAGGCCAGACAAGGTGCCCTCAGATGTCTGAAGGCTCCTGAATTGCTCTCTAGGTGAGTAGTTACCATATACTCCTTGAAAATATCTAATTCTGTTATTAATGTCTTTGCAGACAAGTGAAACAGATGTATTGGGTACAAAATCTCCTATACTGAGTTAATTCCATGTTCCCATGTCTTTGGAGTGCAGAACCAAGATACCGAAGCTGGAAACCTGGTCCATGTAGGTGTCCTTCTCCACCGAGAGCAAGAGCAGGATGTGTCCATAGGCCTCCTCCAGCCTTGCATGGGCTGAGCCTCTGTGCAAGTAGTCCATCTCTCCCCTTCACACGCAGAGAATGACCAGCAAGACCAAACCTCAATTCTCATACTAGAAGTTTTGGATGATCTAGTCAAATGATTTTCATACATGTAGCTGTTCTATCCTCTCCTAAACAATGAGCGAGATTTTAAATTGGTTTCTCAGGAAATCATACTAGTATCTGTTATAGATGTTGCACAAAATATATTTTTGTATTAATCTGGATACATTTGAGCAAAGAGTTAAAGAGAGGGTTTAAATTTGATCCAAGGTAGCGATGTTTAAGAGTCACAACCATTTGCTAACCATTTTGAGGGCCTGTGAAATGCAGTGTTGGTTCTGATGCATTTATTTGCAGACATATGCTTTATAAAGCATACAGTGCATTAGTGCAGGACATTTGCTTTCGTGGTATTTGTGTTCCTATATAACTTGTCAGTAATTCTGACAGTTCAGCCCATACACAGAGCACTGCATGCTTTCAATGTGTTTTTCACGTGGATGGTTAAGCTTTTTCCAGTATTCATAGACGACCTTTTGGTGAAGCACAGGTCCCTTCCCAAGGTCATCTTTGTTCCTCAGTTACAGCCGTGCACCTCCCGCCCCTGACTCCTATCGTCAGCTACAAAATGTGTCCTTCCTCATTTGTGTCCTGGTAAACGAAGAGCTGTGCTGCAGCTGGGAAGAGATTCTCTCTCTCGCGCTGATACTGAGCTGCTGGATGAAATTAAGGCAATGTTTTTGCCTCTCTTTTCTTCCATGTTTTTTACATTTACACCACATAGTATTTGGTACAAGGTCTGTTTCTCCCCATGTTCAGATGGAGACACCCTAAAACCCACCTATAGCAATAAAAAATACTTCTTGAGTGTAAGACTGTCAGCCACCTATATGTTAAGAAGAATTATTGCCAAATGTTGTTCTCCTTCTTTACAGAATTAAAGATATCTCACTGTCTTCAATGTGAAATGTGTTACTAAATAATACTCACCGTCACAACCAAATCAATAGGGAGGTTCTGGATCCACAAAATAAACGCCTCAAACAGTAAAGTGACATGACAATATTTATTGATTCCAATTAAGGTTAAAAAAAGGTTCACAGCTGTCAGATAAAAATATCTGCAGAGACAATTGAAAAGGGAACTTAAGAAGTAAACCAACGGAGACAGTCACCACAGAGGCACTTGAGAAAATGCTACAGTTATAAAAGGCACAAATTCATCACACACACAGCATATATATTCCTGCAAAGCAAAGTCACTTTTTTTTTTTCTTTTTCCCAAAACACAGAGGCAGGCATCACTTAACACTGACCCGCACACGGTCACAAGAGACACACTATAAGAAGCAGTCTATAACAACGCCTAAACGATTTGACTGTAGAGTTACTTTGAAAACAAGACTGCTTTGGCCATCTCATTTTTATCTCTAAGAATGGACTGTGAGATCAAGGTGATCTTAAGGTGGAGATGTGAGAGAGAATGTTAGTCTATTTAAACACAGGTCAGGCTTATTCCTGAGCATTGGTAATCTGCAATTTAAGTGGGTCTGCTCCTTGCCTGAGAGCAGTAGCAGTTTTGTTGTCATTTAATTCTGGCTCCCTTTTGCATCCAAGTACTTCTGTAGCACACACAATTCCTTCTTCCACAAAAATAGTTTTCTTTCGTGTCTCAAAAGAAAAAAAAAAACTTACAATTTCTGCACTTCTGTAAATTCTACGTAAGTGAAAAATAGTCCCACTGAGGAAACAGGAAGATCATTTTAATAGAAGTCCCTAGCTGCTCCACCAGATCTTGGGTTCTAATTTGGACAATGTTTAGATATATACTTGTGTGATTAATGTTTTTGTCTTATTCACAGCAGATATGCTATCTGGAATCAAGATTTGCATGAGGTGAAAAATGTACTGGAAAAGGAAAGACAAGGGGCCACCTTACAGTGCTCATTTCCTTGCTAGTGTTGAGTAGTTTGTAAAATTAACTTTCAAGTATTTCAAGTATTTTTTTAAGTATTTTGTTTAACACAGATTTTCCTGCCATGACTTGTCATCCTTTGCAGTATACGGTTACTACTGCAGCAGGGTATAAGCAAGTAAACCTCTTTTTGTAGCAAACTCTTAAGACCCTTAAAAATATAATGGTAACACAAATTAGTTTGTAAGAGGCAAATACAATTATTTCCATAGTTGTGCCTATTATACATTTCACTAATCTGGTAAACTCATTTCTCATCAAATGTTAAAATATAGCACTACTGGTTACCCGTTAAACCAGACTTCATCTTTCTCTTTAAAGTGTTGGCACGGAGGAATTTTATAGTGTAAGCCAATGCTAGCACAGCTCCCTCTATCCATGGGAAAGCAGCCTCATTCTCTACCTACATTTGTCAACTTTCTCATCATACTGGCATACACATATTCAACATGCCACATATTCATTTTGTGTAGAAGATGTGGAGAAAACAATAGCAAGCACCTTTTTTTTTTTTTTTTTTTTTTTTTTTTTAATCACGCAGTCGTCACAAGCTCCACAGCACAATGTAAAGACATGGCTGTGGAGACAAAGAGACCAACCCTAACACTTTGGTACTCTGGAATGAAGAAGTCAAAGACTTCTGAGTGATAATACAAATGTGGCAAATCAGACCTCGTAGCTCCGCAAGTATTGCCTAGGAAACCTCAGGGAATCCAAATTTAATTTGGGATTTCATGTCACCCCTACTTTTAGTAGTGGCAGAATAACATGAAAAATGCTTTGTGGTTTTTTTTTTCTGTTTTTTTTTCCCCATTTTTGTTTCACTTTGAAACTACGAACAAGAAAGGTTTATAGCTATACACACATTAAAAAAGAAGACCAACCTCATGAAAAGGTGTTGTTATGATTCAATCCAGTTCTACCTACATCTAAATTCTTCTTTTCCTTGCATTTTCTGTTCCTACAGCACGCAGCTTTTTATTGTTAGACTAGGAAAAAACTCTGTCAGATTCAGGAGCAAAAAAGAAGATACCTTTCGGACATGAATAAAACCAATTTATCCTCTTTAGTCTCATAGTTTTGCTCCCCTTTCCAGACCTGCAGAGTATTTCTGGGGCAGAAGTGGGACTTGAATTCCAAACACTGTTGGCAGGGAAATTATCTGCAAAGGCAGCAGTACTTTATATGTTAAGTATGCATTAGCTGTCTAACACTTAGAAATACTGGGGCAAGACTTCAAGAATCTCTTCCCAAATTTAGGCTCCTACGCTCATTTTCAGCCTGAGAATTGTCTGAGTTGCAAAAGCTCCGAACTCACAGAGTTCCTGTTCAGCTCTGGATTTCTAATTCATTTAGTAAATAAATCACACAGGAAAAAAGCCCACGTAGAAGCACTCTGTGGTAGGCAAATGTCCTGGCCAATTAGTGCTCAATGTGATACAATGAGAAAGGCCATATGTACAGTGCTGCACTGTTCTTCTGACTTAAAGATCTTTATGTCTGAAAAGTTCCCCCATGCATTTTAAAAGGCTGTTATGAGAATATTCATTTGTGATAAAATCCAAGCTGCTGCTACGAGAAGATTTTTAACTGGCACATCAAGATAAAAAGAATGAAACCTAAGGGCCGAAACTGATGCACTGCTCACAAATATTACAGCTTTATAGACAGTTTAGTGGATTTCCATAGGACTATTTGGAGAGTAAAGTACTACTCAGCACAAGCAAGGAGATCAGATGCTAGCCCAGAAAGTCTGCATGAGACTGGTGGTAAAGTTCCTCTGCCGTCTGCTCACCCATTTGCTGAATATATTCTTATTATACTTCCCTCCACAGCTTTTTACTGAAATGCTATTTTTTACATATAAATCACAGCTGGTTGAAGACAGAAGTGTAGCAAATGGGGTCAGAAAAATTCCAGCCATGTAACTTTCCTCAAATCACATGCACTGGGCCTCATCCTGTTACCAGTTATACCCGTGACTTGCTTTTTTTGTGCTGCAAAGATGTTACACAGCAGAAATACCTAGTTGACAGCTGGACACCTATGGTATGGGTGGTCTGGTGGTGTTTGTTTTTGTTTTTTTTGGCTGCTGTTTTTGTGTGTTTATGTGTTTCTGCCCTCCCCCTCCCTCCTTTGTTTTTTCTGGTTAATGTTGTTTGAAAGGTACCAAACTAGGGAGGGCAGAAGCACTCGTATGCGACTCTTCTATCCCTGGTTACCTTTGATCTCTTCATCATTAAGATCCCTGATTAGTTACCAAAAGTGCACAGTCAGGACAACACCACACAGCAGGCAGAAGTGGAAGTGCTAATCACATCAATATGGTTGTTAGGAGAGACTGGAGCTCTGAATCAGCTGAGCTGTGTTCAGCATGAAGTAAGCGTTGAGAGACAGATAAGGGTATTATTTACTACGCTAAAGGTACATTTCCAAGCCTGTTGTGCCCTACTAGGCAACAGACACCCTCAAGGTGTTCAAAGTATAAATGTAAGCAGATGAAAGAAAGGAAGAAGATAAGAAAATGGGGTAAAACAGTTTGTATGGACAGCTCTACAGCTTCCAGGGGTAAGCAGAGGTTAATTTGTTCACTTGCTATCTTGCAGCTCCCTTTAGGGATCTAAAGGGGGACCCTGGAGGCAAAGAGATGTCAGACAAGGTGACAGAAGTTCAGAAGGCTTTGTCTGTATCATCACATTTACACAAAGTTCCCAGTTCACACTCAGGCCCAACAGCCTGACCAGCCATGCTGCTCTACACACTGGCTGTCCTCTGGAGCCTGCTGTCAGAGAAGACCTGATCCCTTACAGTGACAGACTCAGACACATGAGCTCTGCCATTCCAGGCAGTGTGAACACAGCCAGGGAGCCTGAATTGCAACTCCTTTGTCAGAGGCAGTAAAAACATTGTCTTTTAACTCACTGACAAATGACGAATGTGACTTGCAATGACAAATATGCCATTGGAAATACTAACAACCTATGGCCGTTTCAGATGGTAGCCTGACTTGTTCTTTAAGTGCTGCCTGGGCTCTGGACATCTGGGAGAAAAAAAAAATCATTAAAAAGGTCCTTAGCAGCAATTTGCATGAACTAATCAATTACACTTTAAGTTAAGGATTTCTTTTCTCAGTCACACAGGAGGGCAGAAATGCTTTGTTTCCAGCTAGGGATGAAGTGCCAAGAAGACTTGGAGTTCAGGGCCTGGTTCAGAAGTGTAAACCACACTGGAAAACTCATCAAAACAGGCTTTATCAAGGCATTTTGTCACCTGTGTTCTGAAATCTGGATAAAAATCTCAAAGTGATAATTCTTGGCAGGGTTTCCTAGAAATGCAACAACAAAAAAAGTTACTGCTAGATGGAGGCCTGGATTCAAAGGGCTCTTTTTGAATATGGATCTCCACTTATCTCTCCACTCTAGTGTCTTCTTCTACAGTTTTCTCCTCTTCCCCAGTCCTGATCTGTTTTTGGAGATAGGGAAGTACATGCCAAAAAAACCTCTGAGAAAAACAAAACTGTGAGGCTTTGTGTTGGCACCTTTTTCAGTTTCGAACCAGAAGTCCTTTTTTGTAGGCAAGTAACCCTGCCACAGCCACAGAGGTGAATACAGTGGAAAATCCAATCAGCTTTAGGAGTCCTGGCACAGATGGCAAGTTCCTCTCCCAAAAGGTTGTAGTGATGGGCAAAGCTGGAACATCCTGTGGAGAGAGCATGCATTACCAACTCCACAGTGAGAGGCAGGATGTTAATCAAAAGATTCTTGAGCAGAAAAAGAACTGGGTTGAAGCAGTTCATGTTACCAAGAAGTTCAGGGCATCAAAGTTTTCTACTCAGTTAAAAGGAATAGGAAGAGACACATGAAAAGGATTCATAGCCTAGTTTAAAAGTGCAATTCTTTCTAATCCCATGTTACAGAGCTGTCACATGGGTACCCTCTCTTAGTTTCTGGTATGTTCCTGTTTAGGGATGGACAGTTTTGCTAAGTAAGAAAAAGATTATTGTTGTTTAAAGAATTTTAAAAAACAACACAAAAACCCATAAATTTAACTCATCAACAACACCAAAGGAAAGATAGTAATCCACTTAACAGAAAAACTTACAACTGATTCAGGTTCTGGCTTCCAAATTTCACTTTCTGGGATTTTCCTCATAGCAAACAGTATCTGAAAATAAGCAAAATTTTCTAGTAAGCACCACTCATTTTTTGAAAGGGAAAAGGCCTTGTTTTCAATTTTTTTTTTAAAATAGCATGATTAAGATAACAATTCATAAATCTTTGTGTATCCAAATTTTAAAGAAAATGCAATCTTTGTAAAACACATTTCCAGGGAGACTTGATATTTAATAAGACACTGCTCCTAGTAGAAAATAGAAACAGTAACAGAAAAAGCTCTCTGTTTAGTTGTTCCATGTGATATCAGAATTTGACTAGTCTCATGTGAATAGGGTAATATGAATACAACTAAGAGTTAAGTATCCACTCATGGCAACGCGAGGTGTGCATAAACCAGCTACAACACGTGCAACCAATATAGCCAGGAGTGGTTTGTTTTGCAAATTTTAACATGATGTAGGAAGAGAAACAGAATCCTGTGCATAATGACAGACCACTGCTTTCAGTCAGAGAAAAGCAAGATTAGAGAGGAAACCTTCACAATGGAAAACTAACCATTCATAGTACCAAACATAACAGAGATGAGTAGGAAAGCAAATTGTCTGAAATGACGGTAATGAAAGACAGCAAGATGAACTTCTTCTATAGTAAAATGAAACGGAGGTGGTGATATAAAAGTTTTTCCTATTTCATTTTAAGATTTAAAAAGATCTCACATCTTTTGTGATGGGCTTTTATTCTAGACAAGATTCAGGAACACCATCAACTTTTCAATAAAGGAGTGTGAGAAACGTCCCTGTACTGGATTTTACACATATTTTCCCTCCACTAGCAAATGAGGGAAAGAAAGGTATCATATTTTTACCAGTCAAGCTCACTTGCCAAATTCCCTGCTGACATCCATGGAGATTGTGCTGCAATGTATATTCTTACATTAGAGAGGTCATAAAGCACTACCTCTGGAGATTTTCAAGAACAGTTTTTTCCAAGAACAAGGTATAACATTCACAAATGGGACAGTTTAGGGACAGATGATCCCTGTCTTGACAGTAGTTTTTAGCCATCAGTTTCCCTTCATGTCATAAAACAAAGATGAAATTCCTTTTGCTGCTCTACAAACATAATATTCATTAAAATATTTGAGGAATTGGCTTTTTCTCAGAAATGAACTATTAAAATTCTTGTTCAAGGACTATATATAGCGCTATATCAATGGTATATCACTACATAAATGGTGATGTTGTAAACAGTTGAGGAAGGGACTGCCTTGGTCTGCAGACCTGCAGAACTGAGCTGTTCCCAGTGAGGCTAACAGCCGTGATCTCTCAGTATGATGACTAACATGAAGTGCCCATCTGAGGGAAAGATGTCTAGATGAGAATCTTGGATTTCTGTTGAAGAAGAAAAAAGGATTTTGTTGCTGGAAATAGAACGGAGTTTGATCAAACAGACAGAGTTCCTCCTAAGCACTCCAAGTCTAAGGGTTCTTCACCCTTCACCCTTTTTCAGAATGCCTGAGGATGTCAACACTCAAGTCCCATTTTGCCTCCAACCAGAAGATCTTCCATTTTAAATAGGATATTTGACAGTGTTGCCTGCTTTGGGTTTGTGCCTGTACCTCTCTGGCTGCTCTTTCTCCAGCCTGTATGGCCCCCTCCATGTATCCGCTCCACTCTGTGGCTGTCTCTGTGCCAGCAAAGTAGATCCTGCCAATGGGCTGCCGAAGAATCCTTACGGGGGAACAAGCAATAAGTCATGTCAGCCATACCAGGAAAGATAATGAAATCCTTGGGTGAACATTGGAATGGTAGTTTTTAAAATGACAATGGGTACTTAAAGATATTAACTTCGGATGAGTTGAGATGGATGGGTAGGCTGTCTGCATTGCATTGCATTTCTTACAGTAAGTGCAACAGTGTTAGTATTTTCTAAAGTTTTTTCACTGCACTTCTTGCAGTGCTATTTCTGGATGTGAATTTAATGCTCATGTAGGTGTAAAAGACAATTAGTTTGAGATGAGACATTTTGTATCTCGTGATTTTAGCCTATGTCTTAAATACCAGTGCTAGGTATTGCTGGTTCTTCACACTTCACAATGAAACATTCTAAAATATGTCCCCATAATATCTAAGCAACAACCAAAATAAAATAATTTTTATGCTTTTTTTTCCAGCATTCACAATTAGTGTCATTAAAATTACTTTAAAAACTAAGGCCTCCATACATTCTTCATTACAACTGTTTTATTGATCTAAATTCTTTTTAAATTGTGAAAACTTACATTTCAAATAGGCATTACAAAATATGTATCTGAAAGCCAACAACTGGTCTGAGCAGTAAGCCTTTTTCTTCTTGGTAAATCTTATTTCCATGCAAAAATTTATGCCTGAGAGGACTGTAAACAATGGCACACTGATTGCTGTATTAAGCCTTGTCTGCTAAAAGAACAGCCCAAAGAAATCACTTGACTGTCAATGTTGACAGGAATTAACTCTCCATCCGTATTTACAAAACACCAGTTAAAGATGTGCTGGAAATGGTAACACTGATCTCAAATACCCAAAGGTTGTTTTGTAAACATATCATGAAAAATTCCCAGTTCCTTTCCAAAAGCCTACTAAGTTGTATTCACCAAATAACAAAAAGGAAAAAAAAAAAAAAAAAAAAGACAGAACCCTAATGATACTGTACTCATCCATCATAAAGCCCAACTGAGACAAGTGGAAGGTTATAATATCTGTTTAAAATATTCTCTAGCAATCTCAAAGGTATAAAGCCAACAGAATGACAGAGGATTTATGACCCTTTCTGAGATTATTTATTAACTTGGTCTTATCTTGCTACTCTGAAGTCCACTATAAATAGACACCGTACCTTCCATACTGAGTCATTATGCCTGGTGGGAAGTAGGCTGTGTAGCATCCTCCAGAATACTGCTCTTCACACCAGTTCTTCTCTTCATAATGTACTGGCTGTAAAAAAGACATTAATTCACTCAAGGAAAGGACAAAGTCCTGAGGAAGCTAATAAAAGAACTGAGGAGACAGCGGTGAAGAATAGCTTATGATTTGTTGCATGACAATGCCTGACATAATGAGTACATTTAACAAGTCTCTTAATGCAGCATGGATCAGAAACAATAAAATAAACCTTAATTTTAGACACTGCTAGCTGATTTTTTTTATTATTTTTTTTTTTAAAGCTAATCTGGGCACTGTAGAACATAATCCTCTTAATCTGTCAATGTAAATTTACACTTTGAGCACAAATTTATGCTTTGGGCCATGTAAAGAAAAATTAACCTCTACTGTAAACAGGTGTAATATTTGTAATATATACACTGGATACAAACACATACTGTTAAAAAATGTGACGTGGTACTTGCATGGTTCTGCATACGATATAACTGTGTTTAAAATGATGCAATCTTGAGATTGGTGTCTACAACATTTAACTCACATAGATAGGATAAACTTACTTAAAGGATATAGGGCTTCGATCACACAAACTAAGTGTGAGTTCACACAAATCCTATCAGTTATTTACCATTACAGGGAAGAGAAGACAAGGGAAAGGCAAAAAGAAAAACAGATGCAGCAATGGATCTTAGCAACTACTAAGAGAGAAGAAACATTATGCTCAATATGGACTACGAGGGAATTTCGACAGTTGAGATTTGTGGTGGTAACCACAATGAACGCCACCCTCATGAAGGCAGAGAATGAGGATAGATTTGCCTTTTTAACTGTTTCATAAACCCATTCTTATCTTCACTGTCAAATGCAATGCAAGACTTGCAGTAATGTTCTCTCCACTCCTCCACAGAGAGCAGCATGCACTCCTGTAGCAAAATGCTACGCAGCACTGTGCCAGAGCACTGATGCATTCCAGTTTCTTTCTCCCCTTCCCCACTGTAACACAACCGATGAGAGACACCGTGGTTTAGATTGTGTGCTTACATGTAAAGCTTCCTCTGATCCCAGAACCTTTGCATAGAGCTCACACAGCCTCACCTTCCTGCAAGAGAAAAGCAACAGAAGACCTATGTGTAAGGAAAGAGAAAATAGACTGCTTCTAATGTTTCAGTTTCAAGAGAACAAGCATTAGTATCTGCTCAAACTTGAGGTTCCAGCTTTTTGGGATCTATTCTAATTGTTTAGACTCCGGAGCAGATGACTTCAGAGATCTTTCACTCAAACTTCTGTGCTGCATAAGCGCCAGTTTCACCAGCAGTTATGCAAGCTGTTCCCTTGACACCTCTAGCAGACCAAGTTCATATACTACCCAAAGGTTCTCTAGGCTGTCAGGAAAAGAAGGAAGACATTGAACTTTTTTTTTTTTTGTCTTGGCACACAGTCTAAGTTATAATTTTTTCCTACAAAGATGCAGGTATTGATAGCCTGAGGCTCTCCGAGAATCAGTACTTTATTTCTGTATCTATAAAATCTCCTCCTGTTTTAGTTTATGAGTCTATAAATCCATGAATATACTTCATGCTGTAGTAAGCCCCAAGTGCAATTAAGTTCGTTCCTACAAGCTTTTGGGTCTTACTGTTAGCTGTACTGCACCAATTCCCAAACAGAAAATGATCAAGATGAAATAATGGTTAACGATTATGAAAAGCAAACAAATACACAAACACAATGCTGGAAAGACATTTACTTGGTTTACTTCTGGAAGCAAATTCTGTCCTCCACAGAGGGCCATGTTGGGCACAAGGGACAGCAATACAGCAGTCCCAGCTCTGCACAGGCCGCACTTCCAGCTTTATAATCCTATGAGGAAACCATATTGACACTGCCCTACAACGCAGCCCAGCTATACCCACAAACAGCTGAACTCAAGGGATGCTATGGAAAGAGGATGAGAAAGAGAATAGGAAGGTCTGAAGGCCCTTGATGAAGGTGTCCTTCTGTGCAGGCTGGGGCTGGAGCAGCAAACATGGAGGCTGCTACTGCTTGGGAAGAGCTGCGGGCCTGGCGTGGTGTTGCTGCTGGCAGGTGATGGGCCCAGTGGCAGCAGTGAAGGGAAGCAGCCCCTTCCTGAAGCCCCAGGACAGAAGCAGAAATGTGTGGTGACACAGAGATTGGCTAGGGGGCTCAGAGAGCTGCGGGATATAACTATGAACATCTCTCTGCAGTCAGGGGGTGGCAGGAATCCAGCAACAGCCATAATGGAAGGGCCCATTTCCTCCATCTCTGTCTCTCTCCTCAAGTGAAGTGACCACCTTGCCCTGCAGGCCGCCAGTACCCCCACAGCATCTGAACCAAATGAAGCCATTTTAACAGCAAAGCCCCCTGCTAGGGTCTGCCCACTGCCCCTCACAAACACCCACCAGCTACTGCTTTCAAGGCAGCTCAGTAACACCACAGGGCTTCATGGCAAAGTGAGCATCACCTTGGGACCCATCTGCTTCTGCTCCTCCCAGCACCATGACAGGGATGAGGAGCATCCCTCCAGGTCTGCCTGTGCCCTGCCCCTTTTCCATATGTGGGTTGCAGACCCTCCAGGGAGCCTGGAAATGGCACAGCAGAGGCTGGTAGGGATTCTCATGTATGGGCACAAGCAGGGCTCCAAGACACTGCAAGCCCTCTGCTGTTTGCCATCTATGTTGCAAACTCGCCTAAAGTTAGTTTAAGATAGTTGTGTAAAAGAAAATATTAAGCTTCAGGTCAAGGGCATCTTCAGACTACAAAGAAACTTCAACCCTGGGAGGAATTATTTTTCAATAACAAGGTATTACTTGAAAGAAAACAACAACAATGCACACAGAAAATCAGTTTCCAAAGGACTAAATTGTACCAACAATAATCCTGCACTAAGGACATCCCCCCTAATAGAGGCAATCCTTGCAAATGCGCTGGCCTCTCTGCACCATCTGCACCTTTTGTCTTGGAGCAGTTTAAATAAATTCTTATTTATAAATTTGTGGCTAATGCCCGTATGGAACATATGGAATATGCAGCAAGTAAAATCCTTATTTCTGGGCCTTGAACTCAGCTATGAAATTACCACCAGCACTAAATAGGAGGAGTGTTATGCCTGGAGCTACCAAGGTAGGATCCTGTTGAGACCGACACCATGCCCAGTGCTTCCTCCCTGCAGAGAGGATGAAGTGCACATGCAGACACTCTGCTCTCCTCCCTGTTCTTTCATGCCAAGGCTGTGTGTGATGCCTTTGTTGCACAGTTGTGAAAGGTAGGGCACAATTTAAACACTGTAATTAGTCATTGGCACCTGGCCTGGGAACGCCAGCTGGAAGACAGTGGTGGGCTTCACTCCTTTGGATCTGGCTTAAGCTGTAAAGCAGTTCCCATCCCCTCCCACCACTGCTGTTCAGCCATGAATTAAAATAGCTGCCATGGACTCTACATCCAATTCCTCATATGCAGTACTGAAAACCTAACCCTGTTGTCCATGCCATGATAAAGGGAGAACCCAGCTACTGCTGATAGGAGAGCACTGTCTCAGCAAGGCAGCTAGCCCACCCTGCTCCTGCAGTCCCTCCTTGCAAACACCATAGCCCCTGTCTGAATGACGCAAACCATTTGCTTCCTGACCGTACAGTGGGAGGAGACCCAGCTTTGCACTCTGCCTTCTCCTGGAGCTTGGTTTCCAGTGAAGAAGCCTTGTACTGATGTTCAGGGGAGGAGCTGCAGTCCAGGAGGCTCCTGCTTTGTCTGACTGTGACCAGAGAGGCACCCCCAGCCCTGGCACCAGGGTGCATCTACCAACCCTCGCACATTTCATGACCATTCTTTACCAAAACAAAGTCCTTCCTATTCTAAGATCTATTGTACAAAAGACAAGAGTTCTAAATCCTTTTGTTTAAAGCTTGACCGTAGACAGCAGTGGTCAGATGGTCATGCTAACATTTTTAATGCCCAGGGAAGAGCAGCCTTTCTTCAGTGGTGCCTCACAAATAGCTAGGACAGCCCTTCATTTCACAGAAATAGAAGCTGTTCTCAAGTACTGCAAATGCTCAGTAAAATCTTGTATGTTGACACACACTGTAAGATACCATTTGGTTTTTATGATGGCTTAAAATGCTAGGCATGCTGGATTTCAGAATACCTACACTGCTTTTATCGTCTATCACCTGCTGGGGGTCTATTTCAAAGCCTGAGTGCTGAGGAAAAGAGAGCCTTGTCCATTCCTGCCAAAATTAAGGGAGATCTGTGATACCTGGCTGTCATTTCAAAAGCCTGGGATATTAACAGCCCCATCTAGACCCATTATCCACAGACAGCTAGACTACCTGCAAAGCTAATCTGAGATGACTGCATCTTCTCTAGTTAGGCTAGCTATTACCGTAAAAATGTTTACTTGGACACAGTATTCCTTGTGGCATGCTTGAAATACAAATGCATTTTTTCCATGTCAAAATAAGGCTCTTCTCATATCCATACTCTATGTGTAGCTTTTAATTTGATCAGATACTGTGAAACCATGTGATGGAAAAAAAAAAACTCATTACTTTTTAAATTCTAATTTAATAATAGACAAAAGAGGAGTACTGTATGCACATATTTATTTTAACAAGACAGTAAAAAAAAACACTTCACCTGTGCCTGATGGCATTTTTTTTTCTGCAGCTGAGGGTTGAGAGCTGGAGGCAACTTTTTGAACTCTTCATGATACTGAGATCTTGTTCACAGCAGCTACAGCAGTGCAAGGGTTGCACTAAATTACAGATGCTGAAATGACCCACCAGGGTGACTAGCAAAATCAAGCACAGTGGACAAACCTAACCCTTCTGACAAGCTTTGAAATTGCTCAGTGCAGTTGCATGAAACCAGAGGGGCAGCAGTGGGAATGAGGCTACCCTGGACCCTTCCCAGTGAGGGCAGAAAGATATCTACACTACGTCTATAGTCAGCAGCTTAGAGCAGTTCATCTGTTGGAGTCACATAAGTATAGCAGCCCAGCAGCAGATTGAGAACCAGGTCCAGAGGAGTTTCTACAGGACAAGGACTGGCTGCCACATCTGCTGCCAGTTTGGATGAAGACCTCACAGAGTTCACAAAAAAACCCCACACCACAAATAAGAGGACTACTTAATAAGAGGACTTACTGTCACTGTTAAAGTGACACACCCACCTACTGTCACAAGGTTACAGCTTTCTTCAGATTAGGGCACTTTTTCCTGCTCTGGTTGTTTATAACAGAAGTTTGACTCTGAGTCTCTTAAAATCTCTATCATCTGTACTCACCTTTCTTCTTTTGTGAGATTTGTCAGTCTTCTACACTTCCGAGCAAGAATGAAACTATAAAAAAGGAAGACCACAAAACAATTTGTTTCCATTATGTTACTATGTATATTTACTATGTATATTTTATGTTACTATGTATATTTAACATGCCAAAACCTTTTGATGGGATGATGTGATCATTAATATTAGCTTTTGGGTCGCTATCCAAACTATCCATTTCATCTTACTGTGTAAAATTATATGCTATACTTACTATGTAAAAAACTCACTGTAGAAGAAACCACTCCAGAGTTCAGAGCTCATTTGTATGAGCTAAATTATTAGGTCCCAGTGACCTAAATTTTATACAGCAGTGTGTGCAGGCATATAATAACAAGAGGTTAAACCTGGGATTGACTGCTGGGATTGACCCGGAAATTAATAACTTTCTAAGACTGATCAAGCAGTTTTTAAATAAAAATAATGTAATGCTAGAAAACAAATTTTAATTTAAAGAACTGGAAGTTTTGGGGAGGCAAAATATTTAGAGAAAGCTTTAAATTTGTGCATTAACCCCCTTTTTTCCTTCTCCTTTCTTTCTGCTTCTCCATTTTTATACTTTGCCACATGACAAGGCAAACTATGACAGGCAGAAAAAGAGAAGAAACAATAGAATTTCATCATTTAAAATTTCCTATTAAATCATAGTGAGGATTTTTTGGAAAGAAAAACTCATAAAAATATTCACTATACGCTGAGAAACAACCCTTTAACTATCAGAATATTCTGAGTTGTAAGCGATCCACGTGGTCTGTGGAGTGTATTTTATTAAAGGATTTCCCTTCAAAAGTAGCAGGTTTTCTGCTTCAGTTGTTGCCTCTAAGACAAAATAAAGAGGCATTAACTACATATCTTTTTTCTTACCCTATTATGGCAGGAAAGCTACCATCAGGCTTAGTATCATCAAGTGTTAAGCCAATTGCAGCATCCTCATCTTCAATCATCATGGTACCGCAATACCCTGTAAGCACAAGGAGGAAAAGAATTTAGGATCCATATATTCGGACACATGTGCGAGCTGTGAAATATTCAAAATTTGACTGGAAAATGCCCTAAACAACCTGATCTAAAGGTACCCTGCTCTGAGCAAGGCATTGGACTAGATGACATCCAGAAGTCCCTCCTAATCCATATCGTTCTCTGACTCTGTGATTCTAACATAAGGAGATATGAAAATGAAAGAACGGAGAAAGAAACAAAACAAAACAAAACAAAACAAACATCAAGTGACAAAAATTAACATGTATCCCTCACTGATCTGCAAGGCAGCTCACATTGGCTCACAGAAGTGTTAGATCCTATCTTGAAGAGGAAGTTTGCATCTGAGATGTGCTGACAATTAGCAATCTTTTTGAAACAGAAAAGCTTCTGTCTTCTTTAAAGCAGAAAGACAGTAAAGGAATCTATTGTTGAATTCACAATACAAAAATAAACTCCAACCCAGTTAGCAAGATTGCATAGAAATTGCACTGAAACAGATTGTTCTCAGATACCGAAGATGTTCAAGTGCCCCAAGCACAATTGTTTCCATATGTGACATTTATGTCAGACAAAGGAAGAGATATTTGTAAATTGTTTTGAAAATGTAATTGTTCTTAAAAGAAGAATTTGAAGAAAATAAATTCTTCTTAAAAGAAGAAAAACTGTGCTATCAAAGCACAGTATGCAAACTATGGGTTGTACCAGGAAATGGGAGTTATCTTTTGCCAATCCATCCCAAAACTTAATGGCCAGTATATGCCAAAATCCAGAGCTCTTAAAATCATTCACAGAGATGAAGGGGGTGTGACACTTGTAGACAAACAGGTGTGGACTCATTATAACCATGGAAGAGAAATGGGTGCTGTTACATCACAGTTTGTCTGAGACTAAGTTATAAAAGAGATCTGAGGAATCATAATTCAGCATATAAAGGGTGCAGGTGGAGATGTCCATGGGAAGACAACCTAAATGAATCCTGCCCAATGCAGTTACAAGGCAGAGGTTTTGCATACTGACAGCTGATGGGATAAGACCTCTCTCCATCATACGTCTCTTGTACCTTTGGATTACTGTACGAGTGGGAGAAACTCATAACCAGGTACCTCCAAAGGAAAAGTAGAGGACAACAAAGAACAACCAAGGCAATAAGCAACAGGCATGACTGTACCTTGCCCTCTCCCTTCATACCTACCCCCTTCTTTTTCTTCTCCCATCCACCCAGTCTTCCAAACCTCTCTCTAGTTTCTCAAACAAGGAAAGGCAAAAATGGCATGGAAGTGTATGGAATCTCCTTCTAAGATCCACCATTCCCTAAACTCAAAGTCCACTCTGTTACCATGTACTTTCTCCCTCTCTATTCCACTACTACTACTACTACTATTCCCTTTAATTAAAACATAATACCCTTCTTCCTCCAGAAGGTTTCCTTGTAGTACACGATGCATTTGATGACTGAGCCCATTGGGATTCGATTGATGAGCTGGTTTCTCATTGGGGGCAAAGGTGGGTTGAAATGAATCTTCAAACCAAGAGCTGGGGGAATGGCACTGATCACATATTTGCCCTGCAGAAGAAATCATACATAAGCCAATGACATTCTCCACTACTTCAACCTAACTATATAGCCCTAATGATTTCAGCAGACATCTGGAGAGGTTGCAGGGTGTATCTTCTAAAGCAATTTTGGCATTTAGCACAAGAATTGCGAAACTGAACCCTCACAAAATCCTGGTTGTTAAAACAACAAACAAGCATTATGTAAACAGCCATCTGTTCCAATGATGGGCAGCTGCTCTTTTCCCAGCACTTGAAAAAATCCAGTGGAGAGATTTTCTGTGTTAAAGAGTCTGTTGGTCTCCTTTCCATCTGGACTCTTCTGTTACGACTTGGAAGCAAAGCCTGATTTTTTTTTTCCACAGGAAGTTTATTATTAAGCTACAGTATCATGTCCACCTTACCACTACCCTTTAATTCTGAAGGTAACTAAACACAAAGAAAAGGTGGTAGTGAACGACAAGTTTCAACAGACACTGCTTTTCAGATATCATTTTACAGTTCTGTCAGTGCTATTACACAGGAACAATCAGAAAACATGACCTTCTGTCATAGCCACTTTGGTCTCTGCTACATTTTTTTACAGGATTTTGGACAAGACAAAAAGGAAGAACTGAAAGTTTTCTAGCTGTCCCAATACAAATGGTTGTTTAGATGTATGAGGTTTCATCACCTCATATAATTCATGATCTAAGGTTTCCACTACGACATTTTCACCCGACTGGTCAATGCGGACTACTGGCTTCCTCAGCTTCACTCGGCTTCCCAGGCGCTCCATTATTTTCTCACTGATCTGTCCAGAGCCTCCAACAAACTTTCTCTCCTGAAAGACAGAAAATGACGACTCAGCAGAGAAGGAATCAGCAAAGCAGTGCATGCGAAGTCCATATCATGACAGATATTTTGCTTGGGGTTCAAAACAAACTTCATTCTTCTGTTGTTAACAAACTTTCTTCAGAAAGTTTAGCAATCTTGGAAAAAGTCTCCACATTATTTTCTCTTTCAGTGAACTCCTGCACTTCCCATGTTTGACCACCAGCCAAAACTAGAAGTATCAGTAACCTCATGAGAAAAAAAAACACTCTAATGCGATCTTCAAATGGATTCCACAGACCTGTGTGCATCAGCAACACTGATCACATATCCTGCAGTATGTAATCCAACCCAACTTAAACTCAAATAACCTCTAACATACTGGAGGATTCAAATAATATTTTATGCAATGTATTTACAATTAAATTATCTATAATTACTGATGTATCTATGCACGTTTATCTATGCATTTTTATGTGTTGTAATTTTTATCTTTGTATTTTTTAATCTTTGGGGTTTTTTAGCTTTGTATTTTTGTCTTTGGGTACTTATTTGTGATTAAATAACTTACACTGGTAAAAATACAATTATTTCTAACATATTAACTAAAATTTGCATTTCTAAAGTAGAAGACCATTAACAGAGCCTTTACTTCTTTGAAATGCAGAAGCAGCACCAAGGTACCAGTCTTACGGTCATTTTAGAGCAATGCTATACTTCAGCATGGTTGTTCATTTTCTTCAGACTGATTTTTAAATCTTTACAGTTTTAATCCTTGGAAGTTTGTGTCTTTAGGAACCGAGCTCCAGGCTACAATTCCAGTATTGATTTGAAGTGCTCTGCACGCTGATGCAGCTAGCATTACCATCCTCATGAAGTATTTCTGAAGCAGTAAGGCTGGCTTCAGCCTTATACCAGAAGGAAGCATGATACTTTCGTTTAAAAAATGAATAAACAAAGCATGTATTCCAACCAGAGCCCAAAAGGAAGACAGTCAGGAGCTGTTACAAATGTACTGATCCCTAGGCCAATGCCTTCAGCACAGGAACAGCTTTCAACATGAGTTTAGCAAGAGTTTGATTAATGTGTAAATGCATACAGCTAGTTACCAATGTGCTATTGGGTCAAGGTCACGGGTGTATCCATTCGCCCTCTGAACTTAAATAAACAAGCAGAATAATGAAGCTAAACAAGGGCTCATCGCAAGTTGCAGAAGGTGATGGCTGACAATACCTGCCCTCCATTGGTTGTTGAGAAGATCCTGGCTGTCCCCCCACACTGCTTCACATACCACAAAAACCAGAGGGCAGAGACCTCATGGGGTTCAGAAGTGACATCCACGTTCACAAACAGAGTTGCAAAACTCTTGGCAGCACTGCAGCAAAGACAAGAAAGTAAGTAAATTTAAAGCTTGGAAAAGGGTGACAATCTCATCCTTTAGTACGGCAGAGACTGTCTTTGGCAATCTCTTCTTCCACTGAAGTTGAGGGCAACTGATTCCCTTTTTTCAGTTGCAACAGGAAACAATATTAATTGCTTTTATGGAACATTTTTCAAGGAACCCTGTAAAAACATGTTAATTAAGTATTGCTGTAGACCTGCCAAATTAGGGCTCCAGGAGACACAAAGGCCACTGAAAGCTTATAGCATTTTTATGCTACCAATACAAAGTTAGCTTGTCATTCCAGACTCAGGAATAAGGGAAGCAGGCTCTCATGTCTTCACTGGACTGCAAAACCTATGTGTCCTCCCATGGTTCCTGGGTCATATCCAAGATCTGCTGTTCTGTTTGCACTTCCTGAATACTTGTCCCTCAAGCACACAGCATATGGATTATTCAACATTTGTCATTAAAAAAAAAGTTAGGCATCTTGTCTAAGCTAACTATCTAAGTTCTCTGGTTAGTCAGCACCCCTCACTGCTCTCTCCTCTGCTGTGTTCTGGGAGGGTGCTGCAGCAGGAACATACCAAGGAAAGAAGAGAAATAGAAAGACGTAAGTGAGGTTGTAGTTTATACAGATTAACACATAAGTTTTGCAAAAAAGAAAAAAGGGAAAGGATACTTTTGGTTACACAACTCAGTATTTTAAATGGTGGTCTGGTACCCAGTGGTGATGAACACAGAAGTGGAAAAGTGGCCTGTGTCTGAAGAAGAATCACTGCTTTATGTCTTCCAGTTGGTGCTTTCATTACAGGAATATGCAAAATGGCAGCTCTACTGGAAATTATTGTATAAATCTGTACAACATTTTAAGGTGCACTAAGACAGTTAATTAAGGCTCAGGCAAATATTCTTCCTGTTAAAAGTAAACACTTCCCTTGCCCTCACTGAGAAATATTTTAGAGTGACATGGAGAACACGACCAGGAGATGCTCAGCTTAACTGCACTGTGAACTACAGGGACTGAGCACCTATAGGTATTTCATATGCCAAGCACCAGGTAATCAATAAGTTCCAAAGCTAGTACAGAATTCACTTTCAGTTGTTTCTTCCTTTTTTTCAGTCTTTGATCTTCAAAAAAAAAAAAAAAAAAAAAAAAAAAACCAGAAAAAAGCATAACTCAAACATATTATTTCAAGTTCAGCTGTAGTTCTACATATAAAAAAGGGTCTAATGTCCTTGCTAAAAATGTACAAAGCTCTGCCGTAGTAAAATGCTGCCCCATTTTCTAAAATATGGGTGCATTCTGGCTTCATTCTTGACAGACAAAAATGATACAGAAAATATTTATCATTTTTTATCTATATAAACACATACTGAAAAATATGATCAGCTCTGAAAGATGGGAGAATGGGAGAATTAGTGTATGTACTTATTAATATTTCATAGACAGAAGGTACTAGGCAGTGGTGAAATGTTCATTGTTTCTGCTGCCTTCTCCCATTGCTTTTCAGCATTTCAGTTTCCCAGTTTCTTCTGATGTTTTACCTAGCAATGGCAGAATGATTTCAACAGCGCATTTCCAGCATGCAAGTCTAGCCAAAAGCAAATCTGTACAGTCTGTTAGATGAGAGGAAATAGTAGAAGATTACCCTTCTGGATGACTACCTTCCAGGGTGGGAAGTTTCTACAGAACGTTAACTAAATCTTGAGCAAACTGGGCAAATCAAGCTGAGATGCACATATGAAATCTGAAAAGCATCTTGGAATTAAGGGAGGCTGACAGTTATGCCAATACTGAGGTAAAATGTCAAGTCTTATTCCATCAGAGAGTCTGAAAAAATATGACTGTAGTTCTGTGACCTATTGGATATTGAATAGCTACCAGTGTGCGGTGTTCTGCTAACGCGAGTAGGTCCTTACCAAATCAGAGGTTAAAAAGGCCAGCAGAGTGGACAGCATACATTTCTATTTCGTTTCACTGAATATGGATGGTGGCACAAATGAGAAATGTTTGTGTACAGCGATAACTCTTGTTGCAAATGAAAGCAAAATGACCAGAAGACTGAATGTTTTTGCACAAGAGCCTACTGTTCATTAGCAATGCCCATGTTCCTCTCTAAAGGCTGACTGAAACCATAAAAATGTCTCCCAGTGCTGCTGGCAGTGTCATTCTGAGAGGGTGCTATCAGGCTTTTGCACTAAGGTTGTGCCTGCTCCCTGCAGCAGGGTGTTGGATGCTTAGAAATTCTAACACTGTTGCTGTAGAAATCAATCTGCTTTACAGCAAGGCTGAATTTATGTTTTTTTGCTTCATTGTGAAGAAAACCAATCAAACTGCTCTTGAATGGCAAGTAAAGAAAAATTGCTTTGATATATACATAAAAACAGGAAGCATTCTCAGTTTCCCTGGGTGGTATATAGTGCAGCAGTTAAACAATAGAACAATGGATGTTAGTGATTTATTGCCATTTCAAGACAAATGTTATAGTACTTTGGTAAAATCAGCTGGTCCATTACAGAATAAATGTATGCTGTTCCATCAAAAATATGATTCAAAAACCTTCTGTAGCCAGAGCATTTTTCCTTGAATACTTAAACACACAGTAATATGTAACAGATGAAGGTATTACCCAAGTATTCAGAAGTAACCTCTCCCACAAAATCCATTTTCCTTATATCTTTGTATTAGTCTAAAAAGTTATGGAAATGTAACAGAAACTACTGTGTGGGCTGATAAGTGTTGTGGTCTACTGTAAAAATATTTTCTCATTCCACTTCTTCAAAAAGTCTGTATCCTAGTGGTAATTATATCTGTTTGCCAAGCAATAATGTCTACTTGGAGTTCTAAGTTATAAATATAAGCTTTTATATCTACTTCCATATTACATAGTTTCTTACTTTGTCCAGCAAATTTTATCTATGAAATCTTGCATAGTCATTTTGTCCCATTCTTCTGCACGTGGAGCCTTCCACGGGGCTTCATTAGGAATCTAAGGTAACATAAAATAGTATTCATCAGCAAATGAATGAGTGGCATAAGAAAAAGACAACAAAGTGAACAGGTTGATTTCAGGTTAAAATGAGGAAGTCCAGACTGTTGTTTAGGTCTATTGTCAGAATAACTTTGATATAGTGTTTTAATATTAATTTTTAATAATTCATTCTGAATGTGTTATTTTCATAAGAAACAGTTACCTCTTTGGGTTCGAATTAAAAGTTCAGGAAAAAAAAAAAAAAGGAGAGAATTAACATTTGAAGCTGAATGCATGAAAGAGAAATACATAACACAAGAGGCAGCGAACACAACTTCTGCTTTATCCTCAGTATCTGCAACATTGCAGACATAATCTCATCATTACATGATAACTCTGCCTGCAAATTCCTGACAGGTAGTACAGTGAACTTAACAGAAGATGCTTTTACGGATCATTCTTTTTCATATATGTATTTTTAGATATAAGAATAGAGAATAATTTTAGAGTTAAGAGCTAGAAAGATAAAGCACAGTGCTGAGGAATGGGTCTGGGTTGTTCTATAGCTCTCTTGTTCATCTGTGCCAGTAACAGCCACCTCTTTTTAAAATCTTGTAGCTCAATGGAAAATATGCACTAATGGTAACAAACTAAAATGGTTGGGTTGAATTTGAGGGTGGAGAAGGACATATTTTGCAGGCCTACAAGATTCTTAAAATGCTGCTTACTCAATTGCCAGCCATAATGCTAAAATCACAAGCATAAACCCTGATGTTCATTAAAAAATAAATAAAAATAATAATAATAATTAAAAAAAAAAAAAGGTAAGATGGTAGGATTGCAGACAGGCTTAGCAGCATGGCTTTCAGAATGAGAATGCCACGATGCCATTTATGCATGTGCTCTGACCACCAGTGTGTACCAAAGTACACGTTGTCATGCTGTTTTTGTCAGGAGCTAGGCATGTTCAACCTAGACCAGCTTTGCCTGTCTACATCCTAGTCCCATCTTCACTCTGCCCCACTGATCAGCTTCACACGGAGACAAAGCTGAGCTGAAACGGTCAGCTGCAATTCCTCCTGCCGTACCTCCTTTCCCATTTCATCCATGGTCCTCCACAGGTTGTTGTAGTCCAGGTAGGCCAAAGGATTCCACAGAGGAGGGAATGCACCTTTGAAGGGGTAAGACTTACCCTACAAGATGAAAAAAAAAAAAAAAACCTCAACAAATTCATAAAAAATAAAATACAATCATACTGATAGTTTCTATGTGTGGGAAACCACACCAAATGATTAAGTTCCGACTAGAATAAAGCATAAATTTAATCAATACTTGTAATGCCTTCTGGCAGATGATGTCTGTGGGCCCCACACTGAGACACAGGAGGCTCCATCTGAACACCAGGCAGCACTTCTGTGCCATGCAGGTCATGGAGCACTGTCACAGGTTATCCAGGGAGGTTGTGTAACCTTGGAGATCTCCAAAAGCTGCCTGGACATGGTCCTGGGCAGCCTGCTCTGGGTGGCCCTGCTTGAGCAGGGGATGGAGTAGGTGGCCTCCCTTCCCACCTCAGCCGTTCTGGGATTCTGTGTGTGCAACTTAAACTTGACACACAGTTAAGCCAATCATGTGCAAAACTGGTAGTGCCTTGTATCTTGAAAGTTTTAAATTGGGTACTTCTGGGCAATAAAACTAATATCCTGCAGGAGAGTCACTAATATCAGACGAAAAAATGAGACAGAACAGTATTGCTCAACTGAGATGAGAAAACAGCTATTTTTTTCCTGAAAACAAGAAAGATATGTTACATATTTTCCTAAATGTTCATGAAAAAACTTAATTGGTAATTTCATTTAGTGACTTTTTTTTTCTTTCAAAATCAGACCAAAGCAGCTGTGATAAGCTTTATTATACACTAAAATCATAGCTCAGAGACCTTCCTGGAACAAACTCTTTCCAGCTAACATACACATCCACAGCCCTATAGAAAATGTAGTATTTACTAATAATCACTATTTCTCCCATTCAACAACCACACCTCTGGCCATATATTCCTGATAGTGACAGTCTGGCCAATGTGAATGGCCTAATTTCGTCATTATATATTTAATAGTTACATTTTATAAATGTAGCCACTACTATCAGTCCAGAAAGTCCAGTTTAATTAAGGGCAAAAGACAACAGTTAATTTGTAAAGCTCTTTTATTTACAAGGGATTTCCTTGGCTTACTATATGTATGGCAACATAATAGTTATAAAAAGTCACAATGAAATGCACATTAGCATTATATGGCTACTCTTTCTTTACAACACATTCTGGACTCCATAAAATTGATGACCAATAAAGGCCATATTGTGTGGCACTGTTGATTTTTCAAAACTTATATTAAATTACATATTTAAGGGGGCATTGCATCACTATGAATGCCAATTGGTAGAAGTATTAAATTTTAATAGATATTGATACAGTGCCACACCAACTGATCACCCTGGCTTCAGAAGAAATGCTGCATCAGGATTAAATATTTAGAGCAAGGTTACAACGAACAAAAAACACTGTGTCTCATTGAAGATAAGTATACAAAGACCACTTACATGAAGAAGTGTCAGGCTTGGTTTGATTTAGCCACTTAATTAATAATGTGAAAGAAGGGACAGAAAGTACATTATTCAAATCTGCAGCTGTTGCAAACACCAGGAGAGACAGTAAAATGGCACAAAAAGATCTTGAGAGACTAAAGACTTGGTATGGAATAACAAAAATACATACAACCTTGAAAAATGCTGACTTGTAACTTTGAGGACTTCTAATTCAAAGAGAGAGAAACTTAAAAAGCAGAAATTCCAGAAGCAAAACCTCAATATAAGAGTATGAGCAAATTGAAAATCAGTTAAAAAAAAAAAAAAAACCAACAAAAACAGAGCAGGTTAGAGTAAATGAAGAAGAAACTTTTTTTTTCACCTAGTCTTTGTAAGGCCATGAGACTCTAATGGAATTCTTGTAAGAAACACCAAGGTAATGAAAGTTTGGAAGAAAGCAAAGTGCAGGAAGAAAGAAAGAAACTCTGCAGAACATGTGAAAAAGTAGCTGTAAAACAACAATTCCATTTTGCAGTGCTTTTGAGGGGAGATTATGGTTTGCAACATGCCAAAATGTCTATTTTTAGAAAGTTTTCAATCAGCAGTTTTGTCATAGTTGGAGTTGATCCCCAGTCACTCCATGAGGCAGAGTACCAAGGCTGAAAGCCTCGTGTTTCCAATCTTAGAATGCACATTACAGCACATGTTCAGAAATACTGCAGAAAATGTCAGGAAAGGTTTGCTTTCATTCAACATGGAACAAAGTGCATCTATACAGCTCTTGTGCTCAGCCGTATAAAAATACATTATATTGGAGTCGAGCCTATAGATGGAGATCATGAATTGCTGTAAGTTTATACTTCACTTGGTCCTGAAATGGGCATTTTTGGTACTACTATGGAATCTCTTAAAATGAAAATAATTTGTACTGAGACACACCTTCATGGTCTACTGTCAAGGAACTTTGAAAGAAGAGCAATAGGTCAGAGACTAAGTAACCTCCCATCCCAACTAGTAAAATCTGAACCGTGTTGGTAATTACCAACACCAACTATCAATTCGCTTTTTTGGGCACAAAGATTTCATAGCAGCCACAAGTCAGTTTTGCTGTGCCTTGTTCTGAGCACTGGAGCTACCCTTCACACGCATACAAACCTGCATAGGTATTCCAAAGAAAGAGTATATTGGTTTGTTTTTTAATACCTAGCATTTCCCAGATTTAGATTTATGAAACATGTATACTGCTGTGCCCACAAAAACCAGGACAGCATCAGAATGGGTTATTCCAATTATTGATTTTGTTCTGAGCTTCCTGCTCTGCCAGAGGCAATCCTACCTGAGTTATCCCCTCTGAGTTAACTCAAGTCTTATGAATTCCCTGTGGTGTTTTTTCATGAGTGCATGACTAAGAGACACATAAAACACATCTTTGTTTTAGTATTCTTCTATTTCACTGCATTTGAACTGCTGAAAGGGAAAAGTTGGGTATGTCTCTTGTGCAGAAATCTGGGGCAACAAGTCTCATAAAGCACGAGAACAAATCTCAACCTGGAAAAATAAAAATAATCACAGAAGTGAGGGAGTCTCCTGTGAAAGTTACATTCAAGAGCTCCTAAGACATTATGTAAGGCCTGATCCTTATTTCCTACGTAGACAAAACTCCAGGAGCTGCCAGGCAGAACTCATTCTGAGAGTGCAAGACTACGATCTATACAGAAACAAAAAGAACACCACTAAAGAAAGACAACATATATTTCTGAGTAATTTCCAACAAAACAAAACATTTCAGCTTTACTGATGAATTTGTACTTTTGCAGGTACAACAAGCTTTTTGATCCTTAGGCAAAATTTGCCTATTTCTATCATATTGCTGGGAATAGCATTCTCCAAAACTACTGGTGCTGCATAATCTCTAAAGAAAAACAAGATATGTGAATGAAAAATATGCTCAAAAATGCACAAAACATTTACTTTTCAAATGTTTTTAATACCCAAATCAGAGCAGTATATAAGCTGTAATAATATCAATCCCATCTAATCATTTGATAAAATATTTTAACGCCAATACTTTAATAATGACCAGAAGTATTTCTTACCATTTCTTTTTTTTTTGGTGGGTGTGTGAGGGCACACTCAGTGGTATTTAACAGAGGGCATAAATAGTTTTTAGAAACTGATTCATAATGCCACTTGCAATGCTTCCAAAAGCAGAACACCAGCAATGGCAGCTGGAGGTCTACCCGCTATTGCATGGGTCACTTGCTGCTTAAGGAGATTGTTGCCGCAGTATGGGCTAAAGCATACTGAAGAAGCTGAAACAATAGGGAGCAAATTCTAGTAACCCAGCTGTCTCTGGAATAAACAAACAGGAAAATGAGGAATCCAGTGTAAGATGTCACAAATATTACAATTCCTGAAAGATTTTCTCATTTATGTGTTTTGAAGAACGTCACATCAACCAGTGTTTGGCTTAGTTACACTAGACCCATGTAATATAAGTGGTATGGAAATAAATTCTCTACAGACATCAGCTCTGCCTCAGGGCAAACGGATAACATAACAAGAAATGGGTTACTACTACAGGGCTGGGGAAATATACAGCGTGGTAACTGAATACCAGCAGCCCCTTGAGTATCAGCCCCAGCACCTGGGAGGTCATAAGGATGGGTCCCACACACCTCCTCCTTGAAGTGGGATTGAGAGAATGGTTAGGGGAGAAAGGACATGCTCTGCCAGGAAGTGTCATCAGTATCTCACTGCAGATTGAGATCTCAGAAGAAAGTCTGGTTTTGCAGGCACAAGACCACTTTGTGCTCCCCTAAAATGTTGTGTACCAAGGCAGTACCCAAGCGGTATTCCACATCATGACCTGCAGCCCCTCATGCCAATGATCCGTGCAGTTTTTAGAGGTGGTACAAACATAAACATAGCCAGCTTTCAGTGTAGGAAATGAGACTACATGATGCAATCTCTGCACCCGTGAATGAGCACAGATACCCCCTCAGCTAAGCTCTCTAAGCCTTGGAGAAGCAGCTTCTAACTTCACGGGGATGTCAGTCTGCATATTAATCCGCAGTTACACAGCTTCACAGGCATGTAGTGCCATCTGCTGATTCATAAGCACGAGTACATCACACACCTTGTTCTCTCAGCTTAAAATCCTAATGTCATTCACGTGAAGTGCAGAAATAGTAAGATACAAAGTCATGAGAACGTAAAAGAGAAATGGCAAGGAGTCACATCAGGCTGGAATTCAGTACCCTCTCACGCTCAGTTTGTCATCTGCTGCATCATGGAAAACTGTCCCCATTTTTGTTTTTGTTTTATCCATAACATCTAACAATATGTGTCCTTGGGACTCAACCTCTGATTAATCATAATTCTCAGTAAAATGTGGCAACTAGCTGGACCAAATGATGTCCAACAGCTGAGACAGGTAAACAGACCTGCTGAGAAAACTGGAACCGTGAAGTTCCCTTCTCTGAAAAACTGTTCCATTCGTAAACTTAGCTGATTACTATGCTGACAGGTATTACAAAAATAAAAAGATACAAAGATCAGAAAATATAAATGCAGTGCAAGAAAATCCAGATAACTAATGGTGCAAATCTGCAATATTAAGACGTGCCAAAATACCCTCTAAATATATTTCAGTATTTAATTCTGCATCTTCAGCTCTGGATGCCAGTGTGTTTTGTGAAATTTGATCATCAAAAGTAATTTCATTTTAAGTGTAGCACAGCCAGAAACACTGGCCTGAAACATGCCTCTTGAAAAGGAAAGGAGCTAATTGGGAACAATGTATTTCCTCTGTATTATAAAGTCCATCTTCACTCTGCCACCACATAAGTGAAAAACTCGAATACATGTCTTACCTGAAAAAAGGCAGAATGGGAAAAAAAATAACACTGAGGTATTTTAGAAAGAAAACTTGAGGTTCTGCTCTGAATTTAAAAGAGAATATAACCCTTTGATCCAATCAACTGAGAAAAAAGTTGACTAGAACCAGACTTTTTATTTACAGATTTAAGACACACCTTTACAAAAAGTGCTCAAGTGTCTTATGAAGTACATATTTCAAAGGACTGTGGTTCTAAATGCTCTTCCAAACTGGACCTGCACAATGCTTTCAACACCTGAATTAAACCTCCCAACAAAGTGGATAAAATCAATAGAAACCTTTCCTGAGTATTTCTAGAGTTTGTCTCAAAAAACCAACAACTCTTCCCCTCCCAAAAGCAGATAAGTGGACAACAATAAATAAAAACAGGAGAAAAGAGGAGTTTTATTTTGGAGAAAACAATGAAGCAAGCTCTCTGCCTGCCCACAGGTAATA
This sequence comes from Cygnus olor, assembly GCF_009769625.2. Lineage (NCBI taxonomy): Eukaryota > Metazoa > Chordata > Aves > Anseriformes > Anatidae > Cygnus > Cygnus olor. The sequence continues at coordinate 117,710,984 of NC_049169.1, read as the reverse complement.
TAACTGAGCACTAGTTCTCAAAATGAGAATGCTGTACTTAACACAGGAGATAATATTAGGCTCACTGGTTTTGTTTCTGAGATATTCCAGGTTCTAAAATTTCTTACCTAAAAAATGAAACCTTCCATAAAATTTTACAGATGTGTGAAACCCAGCAGTGTCAGCCAGTTCTTTCAGTATGAAATACACATGTATTCTGTATTTCTGCAGACCTCAATCAGCTTCCCAAGGGAAACAAAAATCAGTTCTTGTAATCAAATGCAATTGAAGCTTTTCTCCCAGCAGCCTGAATTAAATAAGCTAGGTGGAAGCAGAGCTCCTTTTCCTTATCTCCTAGGAAACAGACCCTGTGGTCTGGGAGGGCTGAGACTGAGGAAGTTTCTTTGCATTCAGTTTTAATTAAGAAATGCATACTTTATTTCCAGTTCATTTTCCTTACTGCTTTCATCCTCATGCTGTCATGAGGTCACAGCTGTCAGCCTTCCAGCCAGTTTTCCTGATCAATAAACATCTCTTGTGAGACCCTTTTTTATGGTCCACTTTGGCAGAGATCACTTTGCAGATTTGGTGTACGTTATCTTGACCCTTTTAGACTGCCGTAATACAAATATTATCCATTTTTAATTAGAAAAAGGCCTAATTACAAACTAAGTTGTTGCAATTACTGCCAGGTGGCTGGCACAAAAAAAGGGAAAATGTCCCTTTATTTACAGGGCAGGTGCAACAAGACCAGCCGTTTCTATACTCCTACTGATGATCGCTTTCATTCACAGCATGGAGGACATCCCTTGTGAGTCTAGCACATACTCTCACCTACCTCAGCCTACTCAATGCTCAGATCCTATCCTGAGGCTATCAGTGAGTGAATAATGACATGGTGTTTTGTGACAGGAATGCCTGCATGCTTATATCTATGAAAGAGTTTAAGCAGTGCAGACCTGCATTCCAGCAAGGACGCATGAACGTGCCAAAGCCCAGTAGTAATTTCAGTGTCTTTGAATTTACTTGGCTTCCTTTTCAAGACACCAAATGCCCAGCTTCTTCATGATTCAGATGATTCTCCCCAGTTCCCTAAGTTCTTGCTTACAAATTGTCAGCGAAAAGGGGGAAAAAAAAGATATGATGACACTTCACCTCGCTTAAACTGATGGTAACTCAGTCTCACATACTTTTCCTTCTCTGAATGCACTCTAATTAAGATACACAAAAGAAAAATGAAAGAGCTTTTATGCAGCTATTCAAAATCCATTTAAGCTGTTACACTATGTATTATACACTATACTAAAAAATACTTTGCAAAGAAGCAGGGCTGAAGCTTAAACAAATCACGTTGTTTAGCTTTAGTGCATGTATCAGTGATATCACAGAAGAAACCTCAGTAAATTCTATAACTTTAGATACAGCAATCACTTATCCTGCTGCTAATTAAATCCCAATACAACAGGGCCATCACATTTTTATTCATGAATGAGACCACAGCAAACTGCATTTTAATAAACACAATAGTGCTGAAAATGAATGACACCCAAGAGGGCTGTAAATTTTTTCTTCTGCATATCTATTGTAGATCAGTATGTAGCCTGCTAACATTAGAGTAGATTTGTGGTCCTAGTTAAAAGTATTGTGTGTATAAGACTAAATATTCATCTCCAGTGATATCCGGCAGACTGAATTCACCTTAGCAATCTCCTCAGAGTTGCTAGGTTGCAATTACTTGCATGAAGGTTGTGCTAACCTTGGAGAGGGCATGACATGCATTCAGACACCTCTAGCAAGTGCTGCTGACAGAGGAACGCATGAGGAAAGTCCATCCTCATATGAAAACTGAACTGTGGTAATGAGGTACCTGCAACTCTCTGCCAAGATCCTGTCTGCTGACTAGAGAGGGGATGTTTAATGTTTCATCCAGCATTTTGGCTTGAAAGATCTCCCTGGACGTACACAGTATTTACATGCCTGCCTTTTGGTGCTAAGGAAACAACTAGCAGGGCTTATATCAATTATCATCACATGAGGAATGTTCCACCTGCAATACTCTGTCCAAATAACTAGCCACCTAGCTAACCGTTAGCACTACCTGCAGTGAGAAAACACAGAGATGAAGAGGAATAAATTTTACTGCCACTTTCTAGCTACGATGCTGCTGTCTGGGGAAATTCCAGAAAGGATCATGGTATTACCCCCTAGACAGTTCTGGTGGAAAAATAGATCTGGAAAAAAATGACAATGAGCATCAATGGCAGTGGGGGATCTACCACAGACTAATGATCAGATTTGGAGAAACAAGTTTTGTTGGTCTCACGTAGCCAGTAAGGGGAGTCACGCTGTTGGTCTATGCTGCCAGGTTTTCATGCAAGCTCTCCATCAGTGAAAATGGGAACAGAGTGTGCTCAGCTAGCATCACAGCAGGACAAAAGGTAGAGCAACCTTACTGGTTATGAAGGAATCAAGTTCTAAAAAGATTAATTCGGCAAACCAGTCATAGAAACAAATGTTTCTGTACATAGAGTTACGGTAGCAGAGCAAACCAGTTCCATAGTTACCTTACTTTGCAAAGGAACCTGTGTTACGTTTGATAACACAAGATCTGTGCTTTAAAATGCAGTAAGTTTGCATGGTTATTTGGACTGCACAAAAGTGAAGTGCAATTTGGATTGACCAACCAAATCTGTTCTTAATTAAACCTACACAATGATTTGATATGCTTTCATATTTTAACACCTCTTTCCAGAGACTTACATAGCAAAGGTAAAAATTACCTGGACTGCATGTAGTTTGGTTTGTTTTTCGAAGACATTTTGGTGAGGGAAATAAAAGCCAGTGCTCAAAAGCTGCAGATCTACCTAAGGTAGGACCTTGAATCCTCAGTTAGGCAGATAAAGAAAAATTACCAGATTTAAGAAGCATTTCATATCCGCTTACCAGTTCAGTGAGAGCACTGTTAGGAGATGCTGACATCTCAGATACTTCTGCTTTTGCTTTTTAAATCTGGATTTACAAACCTAACTTCAGTTATGTTATTAAAAAGCAATGGTGTTCAGACAGCAATTTGCCTACCAAATACAACTTGCAGAGCTATCCTAATTTTCTCACCGAGTCTGATGAACTAGCACTTACACAAATGAAAAGAACATACTAATCTCCTTTCAAAGACCATGAAAAAGGCCGTTTAACCAGTGGAGGAAATGAAAAAAAATAGGGCAAGAAATATAATTTTGAGTTTCTGTGAAGATATCAAACACAATATAAGCAAGGCCAAAAATATTCTAGCAATAGAACCTGGCATTAAAAAGGATTAAAAGGGAAGAAAATACACAACCTAATCAAGTTGGTAAAGCCTAATTAGCAGAGACCCTCCCAGAGATCAACAAAATGCACTCTTTTCATTTTGTAGTACAAAGAAGCTGCATATATTACTTGTATTAAAAAGCCTCTAAAATGAATTTAATTAACTATGAAAGGCTTGATTTTGCCTTGGGGTATATGTAAAAACAGCAGCTGATTTTACAAGATGCACTGTGTTGCCTGATAGTGTAGTTAGAGAAGAATTAATACCTTTAGGTTTCATTGCCTTTTTGGATTCAGAGAGAATTTTTTGGTCCAGAATTTAATTAAATTTGACCGTAGTCATAAAGCTTGGGTCAGCAGGTGAATTCAAATTCATGCCAGGGTGACAGACCTTTGCATATTTTGGAATCTGTTTTATAAGGTATGACTTAAGAGTACTGCTTGGATTTCAGGGAGCACACAAGAGTACTGTCCATCTGCAGGGAAAGCAAGGGCAGGCCACATAGCTGAAAGTGAGAGACCTGCAAGGAATGGATTACAGTTATATGAAATGCAGAAGTTTGAAGGTTATTACACTCATTTGGCCACACAATGATGCATATATTTACTGTATAGTGTTCATCTTATAATTCTTTAACTGTAATTCTTTAACTATTATAATACTTTCCCCACAGTTGTGTAAACACAGTAGCAGAAAGGAAATAATTTTAAAATGAATGAAATTAGGAGATTCCAATGAGTAGCTACTGACTGTGTAGTATGTCCTCTTTCACTCCTCCTTGGCTACCAGGGAGTCCTGGCACACACTTCTCTTTCTGACCACTTTTCCCTTGCCTCCCTTCAGGAGCTCTCCCACAAGCAGCGACCACCAAGAGGTGAGATGTCTCTCCTTGGAGATTTTCAGTACTTGATGGAGCATGGTTTCAAGAAACCTGACCTAATTGCGAGGTAGACCTAGCTCCAAGGCCAAGTTGGACTGGGAACCTCGAAGGATCCACTCCAGGGCAGCTGTTTTCTTGGGTCTGTGTAAGCCGTGATGCCAATCTCACACATACCTGCCAGGCCTCTGCCAAGCTACTTGCCTGTACCAAATTATCACAGATGCCCCATCGCCCTGTTATACCTAAGGACATCACCCATGTCCTACCAGCATCTACCTGCAGGTCTCAGCACAGGCACTTGAGCGTCCGAGTGAGTCCAGGCCCTTCTCATACATCCTCCAGAAACTGCTTGCAGATATAGCTCACAGATGCAGGCATCAGTCAAAGTGACAAGCATCCCATACCCCAGGCTTGGATGGCTTAAATGCCTCCTGGAGCAGTGTCTTCTCTCAACTCTGGATTTCCAGACAGAATTTGTACTGCTGCATAGGTTCCCTTGACTTGAGTCCTAAGGCCTGGAAGGACACTGCTGACTCAGTCCTCAGCTGGGGATAAGCCTTAGCGCCGCAGTACAAAGCCCTTTCTCTGCCCAACACACAGAAAAAGCCAAGGCATATCCTTCTCTGCCAGCCTGGATATATCCCTCAATGCCAGCAAGTTCTGTCAGTGCTGGGTAGAGAGGAAGGCTGAGAGCCTTGACTCACACCAGAACTCCCAGCCCTAGGCTAAAAGATGTCCACAGGTGATGGCAAAAGGCTACACACAACCTGACCTACCTCTGGCAATTCATGTAATAAGACACTTGTGGTCAAGGGAAAGACAGATTATCCTTGGCAAGAGCCCAAACTTCTACTTTTGTGTCATTCTCTGTTTTCCTCACTCTAAAAGCCTGTTGGAAAACAAAAGATCATTTCAACCAGCATACTAATACCAGTATCCCTCCTAAAAACCTACTTCCTTGAGACCCAAAAAGGAAATGGGGTCTGGATTACAAAACTAGCAGCCACACTTGTGCTGGCTGCTGACAATAAATGAGGCCCAAAAGTCAGCTCCAGAGTTGGCAGTACCAAGTATGTTTCAGTGACTTAATGGCATGGAGCTATGACAGGGGAGGGTCAGGCTGTGTGCTAGGAAAAGGTTCTTCACCAAGAAGGTGGTCTGGCACTTGGACAGGCTTCCCAGGGAAGTGGTCACAGCACCAAGCCTACCACAATTCAAGAAGTGTTTGGACAATGCTCTCAGACAGGGTTTGATTTTTGGGTGGTCCTGTGTGGAGCCAATGATTGCTGGACTCAATGATCCCTGTGGGTCCTTTCCAGCTCAGGTGATTCTGTGATTCTCTGACTTCTGGTAGTATTTTGGAAAGCTCCCATGCTAGGACAGCAAGGTTGTCCTAAGAGATGGTCATCCAAACTGGCCATGTCAGTTGTCTTCTATCATTAATTTCCCCTTCATGGCACGACCTCCTGCTGCCACTGAGGAGACTCTGAAGGCTAAATAGTATGAACAAGCAGAAAAATTGTCTTTGAGGATGATACCAGAGGCACACTTAAAAAAACAGTGAGGATATACCCATTAGTTCTACCACACCAGGAGTAATTTTTGGCAGTCATCATACCAAAGTGCTTTGAGAACATACTTTTTTTTTTTTTAAATAAAAACTGAGAGGGAAAAGTTCTTGAAAACAGATGGTAAAACACCTTTTCTCTATCACTGTCAGTTTAAATATGTCAACATTTTCCTTAACCTTTGATCAAATACCAACTACCATCTGACAAATATTTTGCCAGTCATTGCATAACATCTTTTCATAAGGATATAATGAAACTCAACGTTAACTTCCTCAGAACTAACATAGAAAGTATCTTTTCTATGGAAGTGCAACACTGCTCTGTATCAGAAAAGGAGGAAGAATACTCTTTTGGATAAAACATAGGGCGAAGACTGAGAAAATATAGGCTTTTTATCGGCTTTACTGTAGCTTCCTGTCCCAGACTGTTTGGATCTGCCCGCACAAGAATATTGGGTTGCCAGAGACATTCACTATTCCAATTGCAATGCCTTTTGCTACTCTGCACTTTAGTTTCCCCATCCACAAAACAGATTTATCCTGCCATGTTTATTTCAGTCAGGATAATAGCTGCCCTTGATTTAGAAAGCCTACCCTCAGAAACTTTCAGCCTGATTCCAGATACGCTCATTTCCCAGACTTGTGAAAGGACATTTCAGATACCTTGTGCAGGTTATATGAAAGCTGGCATGTACACAACAGTCACAGTTGTACTGTTCAGAAACACTGAAGATTTTTGATAGCTTTTAACTAATAGCTCAGACTTGAACCAAAGCATCAGTTACCAGGGTGCATGTACAGGGTATACATCCAGATATATATAGTAATTGTATGCATATAGTAATTTGTAGGAGTTCTTCCTTACCAGCATACTTATTTTTCTCAAAGAAACTCAGAAGATGTATACTGAAACTGGTATACTCCATTGTAGCACAGCTGGTAAATGATGAGAAAGGAGATCTCTACAAGTCTGTCTACAGCAGCAGGCTTGAGGGCATCTTACCTTGACATGGTGTATCAGGTGCTCAACTTCATTCACTTTATATGTCTCTATTCCCAACTCTTTAGACAACCGCAGGAGACGATTTTGTGTTGGCCCCACATAGGCTCCTCCAAGGTCCACATACTTAACTTGCTTATTCTAGTTTATCACACACAACACACAAAAGGAAAAAAAAAAAAGATTAAAAAAATAAGCCTTTTGCAAATACCACACAAATTAAAAGAGCAATCCAGAGGAATTATTCAAGGGAAACATTCCTAGAGCAGTTTGGCAAAGATTCCTCTCCCCATGCAAAACTCCATTTTCTTGTTAAGAGTTCAGGAGTGGCAATTACCAAGAATCTCAGATATGGAGCTCATAACCAGCTGTTATAAGACTGTAATGTAAAATCGGGCTATGTAACAAAAATGAGAAGACAGACCCTGGCAGACAGACAAAGAAAGAGTGAGAGAGGTTTGTGCAGTTCTTCCCTGGTCTCGCCAGCGACTAGTTCAAACAGACTATACTGGGGAACAGCAAAGCTGAGGCTTTCTGACGAGCAAAGTGGGAAGGGATCTCATGGGTCCAGGTAGTGCACACCGTAAAGGAGTGAAGGAGACAGGCTGGTTCTAATCACCAGCTACTTCTGCCATTCCTCTAACCAACATCACTCCTCACTGGGTTTGTTACAGTTCAGCTTGAGTTTCTTCATGGCACAGTTGTCTTTAAAGGTGTCTTTTCACAGGGATTTTGCCTGAATCTCTCCCTGGGAGATGATTCTGAAAATTAGCTAATCATGTTCTCCTTCCCAGAGGAAAGGACTGATGACTCCAGAGCCTGCAGATCACATGGAAACAGTCTGTCCCATCATTCTGCTGCTCTTTTTCTACTCTTGCTTGTACAGTATCAGGAAATTTCCCATCTGCTAGCGCTCTGGCAATTTTCCCTCAAGTAGGACCACTAGCAGGAAAGTTAAATAAATAAGTTAATAAAATTATGTGCACTATTCACATAGCATATTTATAATATACATATATATATCATACGTATGCATAATTTTACATTATACATGTGTATAGTATATGCTATGTATGTGTAAATAGAGTACAAATGGGTTTGGAGATAATTACCCTTACGGTGAAAGTTCTTCCTCCAACTCTGTCATTGGCTTCCAGCAGCACCACGTTCAAGCCCGACTCAGTCAGCAGTTTGGCTGCTGAGAGACCTAAAAGAAAAGAAACAATTAAAAATTGGGCTAGGAACTAGTTTCATTCCTCATCCATTTTCTCCACACGCTTTTCTTTCATCGTGTTATTCTTGACGCTGAGACACCAAAAGAGGAAGCAAAGGAAATACAGGAGGGAACATCTCATTTTAGTTTTGATGGCATAAATCCTTACAATTGCAGAGAAAATATCAGTCAGGCCCTCCAGAAACTGAGTCAAGACATTATGGGAATGATGGGAACTACAAAGGATGTATAACATGGAGGGAATGCAACTTGCCATCTCTAAACTTCTTAAGATCACCTCTGTCTTCCACTTCATCACAAATAAACAGAGATTTGTATCAACCAAGGTTCTCATTTTGGTCACATGTAGATGAATTTCTGCTGGGACAGCAAGAGATACATTCTGAAGGGTAGTGTGGTCCTCTTGCACTGATAGGATACGTTGAATAAAGTTGAGCACAGACCAGGCTAGAAGCCACACTCACACAGCATAATTTATTTATCCCTTCTGGGTCTCTGCTTCGTCACCATCAGAGGGCGATCATTTTCCTCTTGATGTCCTAGTACATGTAGTTTTTGAGGAGGAGGAGGGAAAAGTGGAGTCAAAGGAGATTGTTGTAAGCAGAAGGCAGCCACAGAAGAAACAGCAAAAGCACTGGCAGGAAAAACAGATGGGCAAAGCTAGCATGGCAGGACTGAATGAAATGGCAATGATGAATATACAGCCTTTATATAGCAACCCTAGATAGACTGAGTATTAATGAGAGCTACTAAAGGTGCTACAGAACATCCTGGTGGTCAGACAGTGGCTTGGGACCTGGAGAACCAGGTCCTATTCCCAGCACTTGCAGTGAACCAACCAAGCTATGCTGGTTAAATCACTTAAGCTCTTTGTTTCCCCACCTGTAAAGAGAGACAGTGTTGTACACCTATCTTTTTAAAGGACTTTGGCATTTTCTGGGGAAAAAAATAAATAAAGGCAGTAGATGTTTCCATTGAAAGATTATTTTATCCTGCTTTTATTTCCAGCTTCATGAACTTATTTATCTTAGGTTTTCACAAAAGTCCTAGTGAGTAGAGAAAACCAATAATGACACTGATATCAAGGTCTTTCCATACTTCCTTATCGAGAAAATTATATTATAAAAACATCTGGCTGGATCAGTAGCCTTGACTACCCTCACAAACATTTGAGGATGCCACAGAAGAACAGAATACAGTAAAAATAGTCATGGTGTGCAAACATGGGACAGATCTCCTATCAACTTTTGAGAAGAGATTGGTTCTAGAAGGAAAAATAGACAGCAAAACTCCTAAACAATATTGCTTACTATGCAAAGAAACAGGTAAAAATGTTGTTTTTAAGAAAAGACAAATATTTGATCAGCCAGGACAAGATCAATAGTATTTATTAATAATTTACAGAATTAATATATAATCTGAAGGCTGCTATCAGGAAAGGTTTCTGCTGGCTTATCACGCTAACCGATATTTACTAATCAATTAATAATACTCAGCGACCAACACTGATTAAGCAATATGAGATTTGACTTTCTTTTTGAAAATCTAATGAATAAACATTTCAGTACAGCTGGGAACAGAGCAAGATTATTCCCAGGAGCTGAGCAGACAGAGAAGACTGTGAAAGGAGAGTTGGTTAGACTCAAGTGGAAGTTTGCACAGGTAACTGCAGACAAAGGCAGGGGACACAGCCACCCTCCAGCTCCTCTCCCGCAGCACTAACAGAAACGCCAAACACGTAACGCTGGGGATAAAGGGGGAAGAAGTGAAGGCGGGGGCTCCGGAGGTCCCGATGGCACTGCAGAGAACCAGATCAGACCTCGTGGCACACACAGGTCACGATAAGACAAGACTGCTCTTGCTAATACCACATTTCAGCACAGTATCAATAGCTAGGTATTTTGCTGTTTTTCATATCTCACACGTTTGTCATCCTGGTATTGCCAAGGTACAGCCACATCGCCCCTTCCCTCTTTCTGCTGGAGCTAGACTGTAGACCCCCAAAGGGGCTGTTGGATGTTTCTGCAGTAACAGCGAGAGGGCTGGGTGCTGCAGAGGGAGAGCTCTCAGCCACAGTGATACAAGGACAGATAAGGTGGCAGAACAGCAACACAAACATATTAAAACGGAGATGAATACTGGTGGACAAGTATCAGGCATGAGGCTCGGGCTCACTTCTCAGAAATTAAGAATTGCTGTGGGAAAATCCTTACAAACTACAATCTCTTTTCTGACCAAGAGCCAGAGGCTGGGCAAGAGGCTTCTCTGTGCTTGATGCTCCAGTTGCCATAAAGCACGCACAGAGCCCATCAGGAAGTCTGGAAAAATCTGTCACACAACTGTCCTGTAGGTAAGGTCTCATCCTGAGAAGTTTAACCCTTCACAGATTTCAGATGTTTCAGTGCTGTCTTGGCTCACCTGTCACTCTCCATCACTAGCAAGAGGAAGATTAAATTTATTTATATACTTTATATTGTCCACGTTGCTAAAAAGGGATGCAATCAACCACATTCGAATGTTAAGCCCATCCAAAAATGTGACTAGTGCTGTCGCTACTCCCATTTCTTATATGATGTTTTGCCACACAGTGACACCATGCTCTCCTCCCTGGGAACATTTCTGCCAAACCTGATCTGAATTGCAACGTAAGGCTGGACCACTTCTACCACTTGGCCGAGGACAGGAATTTGGTCCGGCATCCATGGCAGGACAGCTCACAGAAGTGCAACAGAACCTCATATACAGAATATATATATAGTATATGGTTAAGCAGCCCCACCTGCAGCTCCACTCGGAGAAGCAACACGCAGGCAATTAATGCAAACAACGAAGAAGCAAAGATGCACAGTCTTATTTGAAGCCTCAGACAATGTTAAAGCAGGGAAGCCTTCGTCAGCTACCATGGCAACCTGGTATCTAAATGCTCCCACTGGAGATACTGGTAAGAGATTGCCTTCCAGAGGATGTTATAATGTAAGTTCAAGCCACGAAAATTGTTTCTCCATCACGCAGCACTTAGCATTCACGCAGATCTTACCCAGATGTAATAATCGCTAGGATTATTTCATCTCCACTTCCAACTTCTTTCTTTCCCCTCTGATATCTCTGTGCCTACTAAGCACGCTAACTGCACCGTTGGATTAGACGGCTTCATTACCACCTCACTTCCTAACCTTCACACCTTCCTTACAGTAAGAGAACAATTAATTTGTATTTGTTCTTTTAAATAGTAATCTTGAATTTCTGTACTAGGCAGAATCCATACTCACATTTGGACTGACAAGTGTGACAAGAGTCACATTTTTCCTCTGGACCTCATGCATTATGGACTGCAATGAAGTCCTAGAGTCAAACAGATCTGACTATTTAAAAGCATTTCTAAGCACATGTTTAAAAAATGGAACCAAATTTTGTAACACTGCTGTGATTCTGCTTGGAATCAGCAAATTTACTGAAATACCTTTTAAACCTTAGCATTAAAAAAAAAAAAAAAAACCCACACTGAAAAGGACAACGTCAGAAGTTGCATCTCTGATACTTCTCCAAATTACGTTTGCATCTTTCTCCACTTCATTATTTTTTTCATAGGATGCCTCTGTCGTATTCTGGACAGCCAGACAAGCAATACATAACAGCAAGTCCATCTGCAGGATTTTGTTTCTCCTTCAGGCTATACCAAATTCCATTGCAGTGCGCATGGGATAGGGTGGGTACATTGAAGGGGAATAGATTATAAAGCTTTAAAAAAAAAATTATTTTTGAAGGCATTTCCACAGTTCCTGTGGAAATGTTCTGTTCTGTTGTTCTGTTGTACCCTCTCTGAATTGCTCACTATTTTACAATGTCCCCCAAAATTTATTATCTCTCGTCTAGGAACAAAGCATCTATCTTCTCTCATACATGTAATTGTAAAAATTATCCACAAATTCTTAATTTTTATTCGGGGTGGAGAGACGTTAAAAAAAAAAGTCACTAAACCAATGGCACTCACTTAATAGTTTCCAAGGTGACTGACAGAAATTGGTTTACTTTTATAACCTTAAAAATTTCTCTCTCCAACTAAAATTATAGGTTGAGAATGAAGAACAGCTGCCATCATATTTGTACTGTACTTGCTTGGAAAATTTGAAACCCTGATTTTGCATAGTCACCTACACAACTCACACCTGGATTTCCCTGGATTCATAAAAATCGCTGATATTCCTTTCTCTTTATTTACTTATTTATTTTGGCACCAAAGGTATGTTTACACAGTACTGGCCAGGGGAGTTTTAAACAGGGGAGGGTTTTTTTGTAACACATGCCAGACACTTGGCAATGCATATAAGCATCATCTGTACAGGTAAGCTAGAAATTTTCACTGCCTCCAGAAAAGGCAAGGAGCTGATTTTTACCTTTGTTGAGCCCCCACAACTTGAATGCACATAGTGAACAAGCTCTACACTAGCTCGGCTCATTGCTGACAGTGTACCCCTTGACAATGTGTGTTTTAGCATGGGCGAAATTCTAGTTTTTCCACTGTGTTTTTGCAGGTGCACCTGCACTGCGAGTCATCCTCCAGCTCAAAGCTCAAGATATGTTTCTTGAGGTCTTCTTCCTTGCTCTCAACCTGTCTGGCCACAGCTATATCACTGTCTGCAGAGACGCCAGATAGCAGACTCCTTTGCACCCAGGTTGAGCCTGCAGAGCAGCCAGCAGCAACACAACAGAGAGCCCCTGCTTGAGAATGTTTTATGAGGTCCAGGGCAGCAAACAAACATCGTGTGAGGCCCAATAAGTGGCTCTGTCACAAAATACACCTCAGAAATGGCATTAGTAACAGCCTGCTGAACAAGCAGAGATCTCTACCCAGTGAATAATGGGGAAACTGGGAGATAACAGAATGTTTCACAAGACTGACAGCAAAAAAAAAAAAGGGAAAATACCATAACTGATTATATGTAAACCAACAAAAGTTGAGTTCAGGGTTGCTAAGGTAAATGAACTCCAGTATTTCTTAACAGAGGTATTCAAAAATATTAGTCAGACCACCTTGGTCCATGGACATTCAACATCTGCTACATCAGAAAAATCAAAATTTGTACTTGTCTTCTTGATTTTAAGCCTTATTTTGACCAGAGAGACAGAAATGTTATTTTCCCAATGAAACCAATGAGTTTCACATAATCATGAAACCTGAAGTAGCAGTAATAGAATAGGAGGAAACAGCCTCAAGTTGCATGAGGGGTGGTTTATGTTGGATATTAGGAAGAATTTTCTTCACAAAAAGAGTGGTCAGGCATTGGAATGGGCTGCCCAGAAAAGTGGTGGAGTTGCCATCCTTAGAGGTATTTAAGAGGACATGGTGCTTAGGGACATGGTTTTGTGGTGGGCTTGGGAGTGTTAGGTTGATGGTCATACTTGATGATCTTACGGGTCCTTTCCAATCTAAATGATTCTATGATTCTAGCTGAAATGTTAATGAATAAACTTGCACAAAGTTACAAAGGTGGCAACACTGCTGTGGGATGACATGGGAAACAACTGCTCTGTTTCTAGATGTCTTCACATAGTAACCCTTATCTACCTGGTCTGATGTTATATTTCTCAGGAATACATACAAAATGCACATGGCAAATAAATGAGCTTGACCAAAACTGCTGCACTGTGCCCAGTAAAACAAAACACACCTGACTATCAAAATTCACCGCAGAAGACATTTCAAGGAGAACCCCTTTGTTGGTGGTTAGCATAATTGCCATGTTTGACCAAGGGCAATAGGAAGAAATTAAGAAGAATATGCCCTAAGCAGTTGGGGTAAATCCTGGGGGAAGCAGAAAAACACTCCTTCAACCAGAAAACCTCCTGTGTTAAGTTCCTAGCATCTAAAAATTAGATCAGTTAATGGAAAAATTCTGTTTGCTGCTGCTTAGACCTAATTACTCTAAAATTCAAATAAAAAAGCCTCCTTGCTTATCCTTAGGGCTCTCTGACCTCCTTTTTAAGTAAGAGTTGTCCCAAAAGCATCCCGTATGTTCAGTGCTATTAGCAGGACACAGTTTGCATATCACTGCGATACTGAAGTAAAAGAAGGGATGGAGACTACAATCAGAGGAGAGACATGTTCTTATCTGCATCTAAGCAGCCATTTTGCACCAGTGGCTTGTCCCCTTGAAATCTTCTATGGCTTCTTTATTGCATTAGTGTGTCAGAAACTGCAATTTAATAGCATTGTTTTTGTTTGTGTTGACCACTCTAATGAGCACAATCTGATTACTGCTCCACTGCTGAGAGATTGAACCTGGCGCTGGTCACCTTTAACTCTGTCACTCATCATTAGTCTGCTAAAATATTTTAATTGAAATAATGGCTTCAGACAATAATGCCTGTAAGGCAGTATAGGTAACGACTGTAAGCAAAAAAAAAAAAAAAAAAAGACAAAAAAGACATTGGTCTGGGGGCTGGGTGAGATAAGGTGATACAGGCATTTTTTTGCAGCTTTCCTCGCCTCACAGAAAGGTCAAGGGATTTTTGCTCTTGTGAAGAATACTTTCCCTTTATAAATTCAAGGGACATGCTCAGAATCCTAATGGAAGCTCTACAGACACAGCTAAGAGCACAATGCCTGAAACTCAGTTCACATCAGACCAGCAGAGTACTTTCAAAAATAGTAAGAATGCACAAGAGTGAATTTTCCTTCTTCATTGCATCCTCAGTCCTTAGTGCAGACAAAGTCTGCAGTATCCAGATTGCTCCAGGAGTTCTGGATGGCAATCCTTCTGAAAAGCAAAGGGCAACAAGGACAACGAGGTACTGCAACCCAACAGTACCTTTTATTAACTTAGCTTTTCTCCTTGATCCGTAGGCTTTCAGGGTGAAGGTACCCTTTTCACCTCTCCAATTTGGGCTATATCTACAAAGGTATTTTAAATATTTTACTCAATCTCACGGAAGAAAGAGACAAAATCGTAGTTCAGAACCTCAGCACAAGGTAGAGCTGGGTCTCTGTAAATCATCAACTTGGTTATTCTCAATACCTTACCTCCATGCACTGAACAGCACAGTGAAAGGTATCAATGCAACTCCTCTGCTGCAAGTAGTTGTAGTGTGGGGAGAGATACTCTGTCTTCCTAAGCTTTATCACTTTGCAGTAATGAATACCATTAAAATGAATATCACTCACCTACAACACTGGAGAACTTAAAAAAGCAACAGTTTCTGAAATCCCAAGGAGCAAAAAAAAAGACATTATCAATCTGCCTATCTGTTTAAAATGTACATTTACTTAAAATATTTGTACATAGGACACAACATTTCTGACTAGGATACAGAACCCCATGAATAAATATAATTTACTTTTGTTAGCATTTCATTGTTGAGCTGAGGCTATGAGTTTTTCCATCTGTGAGCTGGCTCTGTAACCTGTCACTGAGGTCAGGATGAACATCCCAGTGAGTTAATGCGACCTTATGTGAGCATCAATTCTAGTCCCAGCCCTCAGCTTTCTGTGATCTTTTCCCTCTAGCAGTGCTTCTAGATGATTCATATCCATAGTGCAGGGAGCTGTATTTATTAAGCAGAGCTCTTTAACATTAAAATCATTCAATCCAAATATGTCCTAAGCATTGCACCTTGGAAGTGAAACAGAGCCTGGCCAGTGATGAGTGAGATGAGCCAAGTGGTAGCCCCTTGAGCTCAAACCCTGCCACGTGAAGACAGTTCATTGCATTTGTGTGGCAACCCAGTGCCTTTGGTGCATTTTTGCCTCAGCTCAAGCACTGAAACCACACCTGTCCTGCCCTAGACCAGGGCTTCTCTTTAGCTCCAGTTGTATTTTTACACTTGAAGTTTTCAATGAAACTTTAGTTTGACAAAACTGGGCACTCCAGCATTTCAAAGGATGAATATTTCTAGTATTAATCATACACTCAGTACTTTGTTTATGTTATGGGCCATATATACGTAAATATATAAATATATATATTCTGTGTGTCCTTTGTTATGGCCCCAGGACATGCTGAAGAGTTCATGTTAATCGCATTATTATTATTATTATTGTTATTGTTATTGTTATTATTCGTACCGCAGTATTACCTCACAATTTCAACGCCAGGACCTCTTTCAGCTTAGATCATCCCTTTTCCTGCTACTTTACAACTTAGGTTGCTTCTGAACACAACAGGCAGAGGAAAGAAGCAAAGCAGACACAGATAACTGAAAGACAAGGTAGTACTACATCAAACGTATCATAGCATTAGAACAAAGCTTAGCACAATGACCGCGGCATAACTCAGTCCCTTCCTGGCTGAGGCACTACAAGGACAGCTTACTTAAAAGCATCCTTTTAGGCATTACTGTTACAAAAAGACATAAAAGCAAATAAAATACCAGCCAAATTTACTCTGGAGAAGAGGTCTTCCTTCCAAACACAGAAAAATGGGGAAAAAAAAAGACTAATGTAAGTTTGGAAATTTTTGCAAAATTATGAGCAGCTGTCTCAAAAGAGAAATGCTTTTTTGTTAAATCTTGCATGTTCTCAAGCAAAGAATTCTTCTCTATTTTTTTTCAGTCTCCTAAGGAAAAAAGTAAATGCTCAAAACTCATGATCAAATAGATTTGAATTTAGATATTAAAAAAGAAGAAAAAAAAACAGACTACCACTCTCATATCTTGACATTAAGGAGTAACGCACAATTTCTCACATCTCTCAGTAGCTGGTTAATCACAGGCATCCATTTAGAGAAGGTCACGTCACAGGGCAGCTAGCAAAGCCCCCACCTGAGCAACTACATCCTCATTCTGTGGCTGTTCATTTTATTTCATCTTTTGCTTGATCTTCTGTGAACTTTTGTCACTCAGTTGCACCTAATAATTATGGATTTATGTTTCCAGAGCATGTCTCGGTGTCAGTGTCACTTTGAAATATTCACTGTGCTATGCCCTAGTAACTCTACCGAAACTCATATCATCTACATATACGTAGCAGATGTACACAAGTAGGTACACACATATGCACACACAGGCTAGATAATATTAGCTTGTAGAGCTTACAAGGATTAGTGAACATTTTGTCTATTTAAACAACAGAAAAATGAAGAAGAAACCCACTACTGCCCAGCATCCTGTATAAACACCATACATGCCCACCAGCTCTTTGCTGATATTCCAAGAGATCACTCAATTTCTTGAGGGCCAGCTCAGGATGAACTATTCCCTAGCTGAAGTAAACAACCAATTTGGCTGAGATACCAAGGTCTGAGAACATAGATGTCATCCAGAGAAGCACAAAAGGGAACAACTGAATGGGATTTCCTAGTGACTGTCCTCCCTCCACCTCTAACTGCAGGCAAGAGAAAGCACGAGAGCTAAGCAGCTTATCCTACATTTATGTTACGATATAAAAAAATGCTTCCATCAGATTTGCACCATTCTGTTACGACATGTGGGGAAAAAAAGGTGAAAGAAGTAGAGGTACAAAGAAGCATGCAGATTGTAAAATGAAAGACTTTACAACTCTTTCCTTTCCTCACCTGTGCTCATTATTTAGCATAACTTGCTGATTTAGCCTCTGGTCAATCTAGCCTCATAAATATTAATTCATATTGGAACAAAAGAGGTGACTTGCTCCAATATTCAATGCGTTCAAACACAGATCTATCACTAGAGCAAACAGGGTGCAAGTTTACATGCAAGCTACCCAGGTCATCAGGATGTATAGTACGAACTGGCTGTTTGATCAGCTGTTGCTGTGTGCAGTCAACCAAGAAGACTCCATTTGATGTTCTAGCTTGATGGTATAATTTATATATAAAAACTAGCCGGCTGAGCAGCAGGAGGTTACAAACGATTTTTGTTTGGTGGTTTTTTTTTTTTTGCTTCTCACTCCCAGCTGAGTTATATGGTAGAAAATGTGATGTAGTTGAACAGTACAGACATAAACTAATAGATGGGGAAGCTTCAAATGGATTAAAACTTCATGAAACTCTTTAACCACTTGAAGTATGAAATGTCAAACAATGGTCACCATCACAACCTAGTCATTGCAACTGCAAGATGCCAGAACCATGGCCAGACTCTTCCATTTGCTGCTGAGCACACAGAGTATGCAGAGCAAAGGTAAGGCAGTAAGGGTAAAACTACACACCCACTTTGCTCAGGATATAAGATTAATTTTAGCATCAAAATTATACATTGAAATAAAAGTTTTAAAAAGGCATATCTGAGGCAGACTCAGATGGAAATTAATCAAGCTACTAGCTTTCACCTAGAGATGTTTCAGTTCACCAAGACTGCTGCCTGTTCACCAGGCCAGTACAACTTCACAGATGATGTATATGCTCTGGCTTAGGTCTGTGTTTCACTGCCTATCTCATCCTTACATAGTAAGATTTCTGAAGCAGGGACCATTCTGTCTCACACTCAGACAAGGTGTTACACTGTGCATTCCTTATTCTTAGCTATGGCACCAATAAACAGTAAAAAATAAGAATAAAGAATTAACCAACCATTTCACTAACGCAATCTCTATAGAATAACATCATTATAAAAGCCTGTGTTAAAAATCAGCAGATCTAAGATGTATGTAGCCATATATAACATGACCAAAAGTAGCTTCGACTCTCTAGACTGGACTACCTTTTCTTCCAGGGACCTTTTCTTCCCTGCCCTTCCTTCTTCTGTGCAAACAGACACAAATGCCCTGCAAAAACCCTGAGGCCCATCATTTCCTTAAGCAGATCCCCTGCTCTCCACTCATAGGTGCAAGGCAACGTCTCTGTGGCTTGTCAGGCACTTTCCAGCATCAACTTTTTTGCTAAGCCACCCAGAACTTAGGATCTCCACAACCGAGATACAGAAAACTGACAGGACAGAAGAAGCTGGGTAAAATACAAGTGCATGGATGGGTTATTTAAAATAATACAAGACATTAATGATTCATATAACAAGGTACTGTAGTGTGCTCCTATTGACCACCGAAATCAGCAAAATGTATCTTTAAACAAGGATCATACATTACAAAATTATAAACCTTAGACACATCAGTCTGTATATAAACCAGTCAATTGGATAAATGATCACATTTTAACAAACCATCTCACAAGGCTGCAAGAACCTTAATATCTGACATAATTTTCCAAGGACGAAATAGGTTATCGACCCAGGAGGAAAATCACGTTAAGTTAGAAGATGGCTATATAAAAATTAAATGATTGGAACTGTAATGAAATGAATGCAATTTCCTCATGAAATTAAAGCCCAATTGAATGATGACTGATTTCAGAAATCATGTAACTGAGTGCTTTGTAAGTACATCAAGATACATTCTCTGTAAAGGAAAGCGCAAGAAAGGTTTTCAACCCACCATGGCTTCGCTTAGCAAACTTCTATAACCAATGTAAAATCTACCACTGTATCACTCTGTGAAATAGCTGCTACTGAAGGGAGACAAAACACAAAAGGCAAGCTCCTCCTGGAGAGGGGCAGTGAAACATTATTGCTTTTTATCTTTAATTAACACAACTATTTCACTACAGCTGTCAGTTGTGCTATAGAGAAGCAAAATGGACCGGTGGGAAGTGTGCCAGAATCACACAGATTGTTTACATACACAATAGTAACTTCTGAAGAAGAAAAGCCTTCCTGATTGACTAAATTATGCATAAGACCTAATTCATTGTCATTAGCTGCTGTGTGAGATATGCAAATACAGAGCAAACTCTCTGCTGGTTTATGATACTACAAGCAGTGCTAGAAGCTTACCTCTGGGACTACCAGGGCTGCGTAAGGCTGCATTGCTCAGGCTTTCTGTCTACTAAAGCAGTAAAACAAGCCTATTTGGCTTTTTGCCACAGTTCTCCACCTTTTGGAAAGACCACCGGCACCCACCAGCTATCCATAAATCCTTGCACGCTCCTGAGCAAATGTCAGACATCCTGAGCACACCAAGGATGGAGCCAGAGCGGTGGGCTGCTCCTCACAGCCTCTGGGGCTGCGGGCACCAGAGTTTGACCTGGACTTGTATCACAGCAGTGAGTAACATCTTCCATTTGCTGGAGACTGACACTACAGTCACTCGCTGCTTGGGGGTAAGCAGGCTGAATTATGTGTCTTTAAAATTACTCCTGTCCTTGATGAAGACAAGGAGTATAACAGACAAACCAGAATTCATAAGTACGCAGAACTTGATCTTTTGTCAATCTCTTGATGTTACAAGATGAAAGAGGGAAGGAGAGAAAAAAAAGTAGTCAAGGAGAGGACACTGAGGATGGAGACGGGATGCAGGTGCACATCTGTGGTCAGGATGGCAAAGTAAATTATTTTTGATTGCACCTTCATGGAAGAAGAGCACTAAACTGAACAGTTTTATCTCTCCTTGTTACTACTCTTGAACTGCAAAATTAAAAGTATTCCAAGAAAGCAAGTTTGCAGTGTTTATGCTAGTAAATAGTATGGGACAACAGGAGAAGATTTGGAGAGCAAAACAGTTGTATCCTGAATACCTAGTGTCATATCCATGAAAGGTGCTTTATTTCAGACTAGACTTCATATGGCCCTACAGGCTGAACATCCCATTAGGGCTTGGAGTTCAAATAGTAAGCTCCTAGAGCACGTCATCCCATGTGGTCTCATGCAAAAAGGAATCCAATGTGCATGTATTGAGATTTCTCTGTGACACACACCATAGAGCAGTAAGTAGGGTCAATCAGGAGAT
The DNA here is from genome assembly GCF_009769625.2 of Cygnus olor. NCBI lineage: Eukaryota > Metazoa > Chordata > Aves > Anseriformes > Anatidae > Cygnus > Cygnus olor. The sequence goes on along the minus strand of NC_049169.1, from coordinate 117,690,320 downwards.
CTGCTCAAGGCATATACCTGATCTGAACCTATACATTAATGCATATGAATATCTACTACCACCTCTCGTGTGATTAGGTGGCAATCTAATGCTAAAGTAGACTCAGACAAGTCTACTGAACTAAAAGCACCACTGCAGGTGTTTGCCTAAGTAAACAATGCACTGAACTTTCTTACAAAGGACTTTCAGCCTCTCCTCTGTCTAACCTTGTTTGTCAAAAACATCTAATTCAGCAGTACAGATAAGAAAACCCCGTGAACTTTGCAGTTTGTAACACTGTCATTAACTGCTATGCACAAACTTGGGTTCTCCAGCAGTTCTTCACATACTAGTTACTCAGGAATCCCTTACACAAAGTTTTGTTATCCTGATTTACCTTTATTGCTCCTTCCAAGGTGGTTTTCACGTTTTGTTGAACAAACACAACAAACTTTCCCTAATACCACCCTTTCATAATGGTTAAATAAGTTAATGGAAAAGCTTTTCTTAATGATGTACAGCTTTGAGCCTTGAGAGATGAGATTGCTCCTGCAGGCAGAATGGAAAGCTTCTTATCAAATCAACTAGGAGGTATCTATCAGTCAGTGACTTACAACTACTGTCCCTGCTTCCTAGGCTACCAAACTATCTCACAACATTACACAGCTGCTTTCTGTACTGTTTGCTGTGTATTGCCAAGGACTGTGTGAAAAATCTAAGTCAAGTGGTAAGCTCCAGCTAATTGCCTCACGTTCTTCTGCAGTAGCCAAGAACATAGTTGAAAACAAAAGGAGGAACACCTGGTGGCAGAGACAGGCAACTGAAAATATGAACAAAGACCTTCACAGTGTCAACTGATAGAGAAACATCCCAGATTCTCTTTGCCTGATGCATCCCAGAGACAGTAGTATCCCTCTGACAGGAACTTGGAGATGGTCACTGTCCTCCAAAATGCATCATCCCACCCAATGCATCATCCATGCTATTTCATCCATGTCTGCGTTTTTTATTTTGTTTTGTTTCAAATAGGTGTTTAGTATAGGACCACTAGACTGGGTATGTTCTCCAAAAATAGTGCTTTGTTTGGCAAACTGTATCTTTCCAAAGGAGGACTACTATGACAGCATAAATTTCTTCCAGGGAGCAAAAAGAAAACACCAATAATTAAGTAGTGTAGGCTATGAATCTCATGGATACTTTTCATGCAACGTCTCCATTTTGTTTCAAATAAGAGTTTTGCCCTCTGCTTCAGTCTCTTTTAAAACAGACTGAACATCTTCAGATAATAGCCCCCAAAACACTTGACCTGTTTTGTTTAAGTAAATTGAAATTGTCTCACAGATGGAGTGAGAGATACTGTAATTATACAGTGTATTAAGCCTTCATGCAAATGAAGAGCTAGACTTACAAAGAGTACAGAGCAAACTGTATCTCTATAACGCAATGATAGGTATGTAAATATTTTATAAACCTAACATTTAAGTAGAAATATTTTATGTTACAGTAGGTTTTGGTTCTAAACTTACAAGAACACATCAGGCTGCTTGAGAACAGGAAAACACTACGCATACTTCAAATGCCATTCACCATAATAACTCAAAGAAGGTTTCACTTTTTGGGAAAAATAAATCAACCTCACTTTAATTGCAAAATCTACACACTGCTAATTTACGAGAAGCATTTTCTTAAGTACGACTGGAGCAACACTAGGTTAAAATCTGTTAAGTTCTTTTGAAACAAACAAAGGAAAGAGGTCTCCATGGCAAAAGCAGGGACAGGAAGGCAGTTTTGAAAACATGTGGAGGAAGTTTTTAAATGAAATATCTGAACAGATTCCAAAATTTGATTTAAGAAAATTTCTGTCACCAGTGTCTGATTAATTAAAAAGATGAGCAAGTTTGATGACACAACCCCATACTTTTCTCAATCATTTCCATCCTTGTGCTTCAGGAGTCCTTCACAATAATAACACTAATAATAAAATTAAAAATTAAAATTAAAAAAGAGATGCTTCTGAACAAACAGAAGATTTTTTTCACCATGCATGTTCCAACTCTCTGAGGAACCAACTACCTTTTACATTTCCAATCTAAATATTCCTTAGTACGAAGCATATTACTTACAGTTTCTGGGTTAAGTTTTTTTGTATATATATGCATTTTTAAGTTGGGAAGTTTTCTTATAAAATATTTCTTTTTAATCCAAGCCATTCACAAAAATGTCAAAGACTTCAGAAGACATTTTACCAATAAAACAGGACCTACTTCTAATAAATCCCCCTATTCCTCAAATATCTTTGCTGTCTTACCAACTGTATTAAAAGATGATCTGAAATCTTCAGAGAATCCACAGACCATTTTTGTAGACTTCAAAGAAATTAATGAAATCAAATTTTGAGTAGGTTTTTACTATGTAACACTTAAATTAGCCAGTTCTTTATTTTTATTCTTTGGCTTTCAACAAACTTGAAATAAAGGACCCCGAAATGATTCAGCAAAGGCAGTGGTATAAAATACCTTCGCCTTCAAAGAACTGTAGCTGTCATGGTTGTTAAGGCCTCTGTATTGCTATTACACTATCACAAAAACGTGGAATGGTTTGGGTTGAAAGCATCCCTACAGATCATAGATCACAGAATCATAGAATGCCTTGGGATGGAAGGGACTTTAAAGATCATCTAGTTCCAACACCCCTGCCATGGGCAGGGATGCCACCCACTAGGTCAGGTTGGCCAAGGCCCCATCCAACCTGAACGCCTCCAGGGGTGGGGCATCCACAGCTTCTCTGAGCAACCAGAGTGCCTCGCAACTCTCATTGTTAAGAATTTCTTCCTTATATTTAATCTGAATCTACTTTCTTTTAGTTTAAAACCATTATGCCTTGTCCTATCACCACACTCCCTGACACAGAGACCCTCCCCAGCTTTCCTGCAGGCCCCCTTTAGGCACTGGAAGGACCACTGTAAGGTCTCCCCAGAGCCTTCTCTTCTCCAGGCTGAACACCACCAACTCCCTCAGCCTGTCTTCATAGGAGAGGTGCTCCAGCCCTCTGAGCATCTTTGTGGCTCTCCTCTGGACTCACTCTAATATACTCATGTCCTTCCTGGGCTGGGGGCCCCAGAGCTGAATGCAGCGCTCCAGGTGGAGTCTCATGAGAGCAGAGTATAGGGGAAGAATCACCTCCCTCGGCCTGCTAGCCACACTTCATTTGATGCAGCCCAGGATATGGTTAGCTTTCTGGGCTGCAAGTGCACACTGTTAGCTCATGTCCAATTTTTCATGCACCAGTACTTGCAAGTGCTTCTGTGCAGAGCTGCTCTCCATCCGTTGATCACCCAGCCTGTATTCATGCTTGGGACTGCCCTGACCCAGGTGCAGGTCCTTGCACTTGGTTTTGTTGAAGTCCATGAGGTTCACGTGGTCCAACCTCTCAAGTCTCTCCAGGTCCCTCTGGATGGCACCCCTTAATTCTATTGCATCAACTGCACCATTCACCTTGGTGTTGTCTGCAAACTTGCTGAAGGTGCACTCAGTCCCACCATCTCTGTTGTTAGGTTTTTTACTGTCATTTTTTTTCCTCCCTATATTTTAGATGCTACTAATTAAATATGAGTAAAAGATGGACAGAACTGCTGCCAAAGAGGGTGAGAGCACTGCAAATGGAGTTTGCATTACCCTAAAAAAGTAAATAAATAGAAAACAGAAAATCGAATGGTGTGTCTGCAACATGTTTATTCACATCTTCGCATCAGCACAGCAACTTTTTGTTTCTTCTGTGATTAACTTCTGTGCTCATGGCTGTAACAGCTAGCTGAAGAACACTTACTCTGAAGGTCAAGGGAGCAGTCCACTGTTTTACATCAGTGCACCTACTAATGCCTGCCTCACCTAAAGGCAGTAACAGCAAAGTCTCAGTTGGCTGCTCCTGAGTCAGCTTAGAAACAGCGACTTTCTGAAGGAATGCACAAATCAAATCTGGAGCAATAACAAACCTGGTCTCCAAAGAGTGACCCATTTCAAAAATCATATGCTTCATTTTCCAGTCAACAGGAGAACAGATCTCAGCAGCAGCCTAGCATGTCAGCAGGAGTTTTCAATGAGAGCAAAGAGATAGAAAACCATGTTTTTATCACCTGGCTGCCAGACCGATGATTTTTACAAAGAAGCGTGTGGATAGAAGACAGAGGTGAATCAGGAGTGGTTTATAAAAGCTAAAAGAAAGCGATTGAAGGCAGTTATTAATTTTTATGTGTATCTATTTTTCCGGCCTCTATGTGAGGGCAGGAGAAAAGTTGCTACACCATGAGAGCAGAGTGCTTTGGAGAAGATTTTGTTTAGAAGAAAGTAAATAGAAAATTAGTTCCTTACAACACCCTGCCACTTGCTTTTATCTGCAGGTAGAGAAGAGCAAAGCACACAACTGAACACAGCACAGCACTCCTGCTCTGTTCTGCTCCAAGAGCGTTTTCAGGAAAACATATGGAGGCAGTGCAGGCCTGCCATGAAAATATTCCCATGGCAACAATGAAAAACGATATATTAAAATCTGTTACACTAACTCTTTGACTCCAACTCATTAAAGAGAAGGAACCTGTAGCGCTGCATCTGTACAAAAACATGCCACTGAAGATGTTTTCATTTAGAAGACATGAATAGATAGTTCCCAGTAGTTAATTTTCTGTAATACTGTCATTGTCAAACAAGTTAAAAATTAGCCATAATCCTGTGCTTACAGTCATGTTTCACAAAACAGTGATGGTTAATTTTTGCTAACCACATAAACAAACTTTAAACGTTCAATAATTATTCAGCAGTTTCTTATCTGAGAACCATCCTTAGAAAATGATGGTAATGAGTCTAAAGGCCCGAACTATCTATGGAAATAATCGACTCCAAGGCATCTTGGCAGCTTGTGGGTAAGGCCTGGGGAACTAACACACCATTATTCACTACATAATTCCACGCTGCACACCTTAATATAATGGTTGCATAGAAATTCCTTATAGGAATAAGTAGTAGAAATTAAAAGCCACAATTAAAAAAAAAAAAGATGAATTAAATCGTATGTTTGGTGACACATTTTGAGTAATTTGTTTGCAGGTTGGCAAGAGATGCTGTTTGGATCCGTGGACAGATGCATATTCGCTATGCACTAATGAGATTAACATTTCATTAGCACCAAAACTATCATATTGCACACCTTCCAACAGTCACAAGCCAAAAAGCAGCTGTTTGATATGGCAAAGGCACAGAAGAAAAAAACGATCTATTTGGGCACGTGCATCTGTGAACAAAATGCACGAGAGTTTCTTTGTGAGTATGCACAGGTTTTCCAGCCAGGATTAGCCTAAAAGCAGCAGATTGCCACCCGGCGCAACAAGGCTTCCAGGCCTGCTGTCGCCTTCTGCAGGGCCGTTCATAGTCTTAAATCCACCATACCTGTGCTGAGGGAGGAACTAGAAACTTGCAAAATGATCCAGCTGTTTTTTGGCATTTTCCCCTTACGGGAAAATGCTCTAAACAGAAAATACCCCAAGATTTAAACTAGTGATTTGTGACCGAGGTGCTCTGCATAATGCTCCTGGACTCAATATAGAAGCACCTATCCCTTGTCTGCCCCGAACTTCCAGGGGCAGGAATTACAGGATGCTGGGGCTGGACAGTGGAAGAACCAGAAGAATAAAATAAAATAAGATAAGGTAAGATAAAATAGGATAAAATAGGATAAAATAGGATAAAAATAAAATAAAATAAAATAAAATAAAATAAAATAAAATAAAATAAAATAAAATAAAATAAAGCCAGCACAACGTGACACTCAGCCTGCATTACAGTGACTTTACAGGTAAGGACCCGTGAGCCGAGGCTCCAGGGCAGCCCCTCTCCCCCACCGGCACCGGGCAGCGCCCAGCTCCCGGGGCGGCGGAGTCCCGGCGCCGCCATCCCCACCGCAGCCCGGCGAGCGGCCGCCGGGGCTCAGCTCATCCCCCCCGGGTCGCTGCCGGGACCCCGGTCCGCCGGACCCACCTGAGATGCCGCCCCCGACCACCACCACGTCGCATTTCTCTGCCATGGCGCTGCCCCCCGGCCCGGCCGCTCTTCTCCCGCCCTGTCGCGGCGCCGGTGTCTCCCGGCCGCCTGCGGTGGGCGGGCAGCACCGCCCCGCACCGCCCCGGGTGAGGGCGAGCCCGGCGAGGCGGCGGGGATCCGCCTGAGGGGTGGATACGCGCCTCCCTCGCCTATCTCTCGCAGGGCGAGGGGAGAGAAGTCCCTGGCGTAGAGGAGCACAGCCCCAAGGTTGTAGTCACCGTGGTCTTGCTGGCTCTCCTAAGGCCATGTTGGGGTCTGGTTCCTCGGCCTCTGCCCACCACACCAGGGCCACCAGTGGGAACCCGCGGCAGCCAAGGCTGGAGTTGTCGACTCTGGAAGACCTGTAGGGTCAAATGATAGCTGTCCCCAGTCAGGGCTTTCCTTGAAAGCTCCTCAAAATAAACTGCACTTCATGCCAGCTGAGGTTTGAACTGTGTGAGAGAGCCTTGCTGAGAGGTGGGGTCAGCCTATACGCTGAGCATTGTTTGCCCAGACCCTCAGGAGACTGACCCAGAGAGAAAAAGGCTGGCCCATCCAGAAACAACTATGTCAACAAATTCACCTTGAGCCTTTAGCCTTGTTCGCTACAGACCCAACAGGGTTTTCCATCTGTTGGGTTTCTACTTGGCAAGTGAGGCTCCAGGAGACTGGAGGTGGTATGTGCAAACATTCTTCCTCGGCCGTATCCATACATATTACATCTAGAAATTATGTCAGTCTTATTTGACCTTCCACACTCAGCTAGCTCAAGGCAGAAAGGATCCAGCCCTAAGACCCTTCTGAATCAAAAACACTTGGCAGTCTATGGTATTCTTCCTTTCCTGGAGCCGTATATTGGAAGTAGGCAATGGCAGTCTGGACAGGGTTTCCTCTCCCTCTTCCATAATAACTCAAGTAATAGCTTGTGGTGTTCAGAGACAGGGACAGCTATGATAGGAGTCACAAATACTGGCTACAGCAGGTGCAGTCTTACCTTTTTAAAGAGAATGGGAAGGAGAAAAATGTAGGAGTTTGGAGGAAGAATAAAGATGGGTCTAGATCAATAACCTATAAAGTTCATCACTTAGGGACTCATCTTCTCTTTTCCTATTGTCCCTGTGTTTATTGGTGAGGCCTTGATGTGGTGTTTTAGGGAGGCTGACGAGGCACTGGGTCCTGGTGTATGTCAGAGGCAATAGGAAGACAGGCTTGTGAATGATTCAGAGAGATGCTGTGAGATGTTGGCATCTGATTGCCAGCCCAGCAGAGCTGCATCACCTTCACATAGCCTACGTGGGGTCCAGGAAGTTTTCTTTTCCATTCTTGTTGATCAGTTGTCTCTGAGAGTTTTACATCATTGTGAATGTGGATAGCAGTAAATGTGCCCATCTCCTGCAGTAAAAATAACTAACTAATTAACTAACTAAATAAATAGATAGATAAAAAAAAAAAAGAGAGAGAAAAAAAAAAAGAAAAAAGAAAAAAAATCTCACAGCTCTTCACCCCACTTTTTCTCTATTTTTTAATTTCCTTACCCCAGGTTCTCTAGATTTTGCCTAGCTGCTTGCTTACCTTCCTTGTGTCCTTTTAGAAGTGAGCTCTTCCTTGTTAAGGCCATATACTTATCAACTTCTTACAAAAAGAAATAGTCTGATGAGACCATCTATATTTTTATTTTTATTATTGCATTTCTGCCTAGAAGCTATGTGAAGATAAGAATATTTGCCTCATTAAAAGTATCATAAATATCTCCTTCTGAAAACAGTTTTTCTGAGTGATACGTGCTATGTCTGAAACAGTGCTGCCTGACTTATCATTTACAGGGAGAAGTTCCTTATTTTTGAGAGATGTGATTAACAATGGAGAGAGAAATTCAAGCAACCTGAACAAAAAGTTCATGGGAAGCTCCTGAGGCTGAATTAACACAAGATGCCATTTTTGAGTTTCTTCTCAGAAATACATATTCTGGTTAAAAAAGAATCTCTCTGATTCAAGGATAAATCAAATTTCATGGTTGTTCATGCTGAGAGACATACAATTATCAAGTGGCTGTCAGAAATAATAGTTGTAGAGATTACTTCAAGCCCCATGTGAAATACTGATATGTGGGGCAGGCAATTCCAAAAACAGAAGTGGGTCATTTTATTTGGGCACTAAGCGAGGATAGCTATGGTTACATCTAGGTGCCTAATGCCAAATGCCCCAGATTCCCAATGTCCACAATACATAGCACTTAGGCCTGGTGTTCTTCTGGTCTCTATCTTCCTTGTGGTGCACCAAGAAATAATTAATGCTTTTTAAATGTGAGTATGTGTAACAAGAGAGGGCTGTTTTGCCTGCAGTTGGGTTATGTGGTCCATGCCTTAGAGTCATATGCAGTTCCATGGGGGTGTTTGATGGCATAAAGCCCTCAAAGGGCTGTTGCTGAAGTACAATGAAGTGAACATCTGGGTCATTAAGTCTGGTTTCCTAACATCAGGGACACATAATCCTTCTAGTGAATAAATCTATCTCTGTCTAGAGCAAGCCAGTCTCTCCCACAGCCAGGTCAGTTGTTTTTCCTCCTCTCTCCTGCAATAAATCCATTTCAAAGCTTCACTCTTTCATTTCCGACTCTTTTGCTTCAAAAATGTTTACACAATGATGCATTTAAACAGAGATCATATTCCCCCTTCTGCTTTCCTATTAACAAGGTTGTTGCTAGTCAAGCCCATTAGTATCCTCACATGAGGTAGACACATCTGCTGATCCTAACAACTCTTTTCTACACCTTAGTCCAAGTGTATATATCTTCAACATGTATGACCAGAACAATAGATGTAATTCTAATGAAGCCTCCTTGATGGCAAAAAGATTTGCTTATGCACAGAAACAGCCCTTCTAATCACATTAGTATTCTGTTTCTGTTTTTTAATGGCCCTATTACTTCTCATATCCCGTGTGGTTCTAACTAATTAAACAAACAAAGGAGTCCTCTACCTGGATTTTGGTGCATTATCCTTTGAATGCATGATATTAAAAGAAAAGCAAAATTTTTGAGAAAACGGAGCAGCTGAAAGCCTCCACATTTTCTCAGCTTGGAAGGGAACTCGTCTGAGACGTGTACAAAGTGTATTGTTTCCATAAATTTTGTTAGGCGCTTAGACACTGTGGTAATGAGATAGCATAAATAGCTATACTGTCTGGCAGAAAATGTACTGACAGCCTTGGACTACATTTTGAGAAATTAGTGGAAAGATGATGGAGTAGGGGTCAAAGCCAAAGATCTCCAAATTTGCAAAGACTAAGAGGTAGAATTTAGGCTCATGATTCATGACCGTCTGGTCGGTGGCTGGTAAAAACACAGTGCGGCATTCTAAATTACACATTCTCTCAGCTTCTGCTCCTTATATAGCAGTGCTTTTAATAAGCCAGCCTTCTGTTATTTATGTTACTGTCGCCCTTCATCATCTTCAGCTGGAAGGTATCCACTTTAGGAAGAGACAGTTTTCACTGCTGAAATGTCCTGCTGGCAGGTTATACGAACTGACATTGCCTTTAATCAAAGTAGCAGAATGGATTCCTCCATTATCAGCAAGCTGTATTAGCACCTGCATCACCAGGATGCTTCAGCACCAGCAATATGATCAGAGCCAAAAACTCTTCTAAAACTCTGGGTCTGGATGCCAATCCTCGCTCTACCAGGTCCATACGACTGAGCCTTGGGCACTTTTCCCCAACCCTTCCCCACCATCCTCTACAGCACAGGGTGGCAGCTCGAGCATGCAGGCTAGATGGACACTATGGCACAGCTCCCAGACCTTCACAACTGCAGACAGGACACAAGGACCCAACAGGTTTTAAGCTGTTTGAAGGTCAGAGGATCAGGCTTAGGAGCACATGTAAGTCTAGACACAGTCTTAAGGAGTCACAGTCACATACAAGAAAACTGTGTGAAGAGAAAGATAACAAAGGGATTGGTTGTGAAGAGTGGGACTGTGTCTTCCATCAGCCACAAGCATATACTGAGACTTGGCGCTTTCAGGCACCTGGTAAACTTGGTTCTTATGATTCATTACTGGATTATGGTGGAGAACCCTTTGAATGGGGAACATTGCCTGATACCTCTCGCTACTCTGCAACGAGGTCATGCAGCTCTTCCAGTTAGCGCCTTTGTTTCTGTCAATATTGATGTTACAGAAGATAGGCATGTTTAAATACACTTTAAGCGTACATATTACATAATTTAAAATTTCTCTAAAGTAATCAGAGTAGAAATTGTGAGAGCACATGTCAGTGCTTTTGAAATACAGTGCAATTAAATGAGCATAAGCTCCATGCCAGGCTTTCCAATAAATGAAACTGCTGCAAGGAGTCTCAGGAGGTTGTCTAGTGTGCCACTTCGCCCTAAAGCAGCATCAGCCAAGACCAAAATGTATCTTGATTAACACAGAATGTTAACCTGAGAGCCTAAATGTTAATAGCCAAGATTTTTAATCCAACATACAACAGTCTGACATTAAGCTACAGCTAATAAGCAAAACCTGAATATTTTATCAGCCAGATTCCATTCAAAGTAGGACTGATCATTAAATATAAAACCTACAGGATTAAGCCCATTTGTAAATGTGATGAACAAATATGAACTTGTTTCTCTTGAGTACACAGAGCCACAGCACAAGAGCAGGACAAGGGTCTGAGTACCAAGGCACTGTAAGGCCAGCCACTCCCCGGGGCCAGGACCACTGGTGGTCCCCATGGGGTTGGTCAGGGCAAGGTCTGGCAGCCAGGGCCCATTTCACCACCCCACCAGGAGCATGGCAGCTGAGGTCATTGGGGCAGCCCCAACACCAGCACCATGCACCTCCCTGCGGACTGGCCAAGGACAGGCCTGGACACGGGCCTGTGGGTATGCCCTGCTGGGCAGGGCCCATGGTGGGGCAGGGCTGTGGGGAGCTGGAGCCTGGCCCTGATGCAGCCTTGCTGGGGCAGGGGCTGGCATCCCTGGGGCTGATGTGGGGGCCTGGGCCTGGGCAGTTGGGGTATAAATTAACAATTATATATGATATATGTATATGCATATTTACTCATATATCCAATAAATATAAAGCAAGGAAAAAACCTTAAACTCTAACATAAATTATTTTCATAACCTCAAGCTCATCCCTGCACTATGCTAATTTATTTCTGACTGTTAGCTATAGTTCAGGGTGGTCCAATTTCCTATTATTTTTGTCTTTTGCAAAATTTTACTCCAAAATAAATCCACTGGCAGGTTCGCGATGATGTTTGCTATTGGTATCAGCATGCATGTCCAGCAGAGGTACCTGGTACTGCCTTGACATCTGTGACATGGACTTCTAACAATTTCAAAACACTCTGCACTCATTCACAGGTAATGCCAGTTCCTGCCATGCAGAAGACCTAATAGACATGTCCACAGGTGACCCACATGGAAAACAACAGTGATAAAAGGGAAAGCAATGCGTTAAGTAGACATTGAAAGAGATGGAAAAATTAAAGTACCTTAGAAGGTAAGAAAAATGGATTGAAAAAAATCTCAACAGCAGCAGCTAAACTGAACACCATGTATGTACCATGGCAAGGTGAATTGCTGGTTCCCCCACTGGCCAGGTTGGAGAACTAGTCTGAGTGAGGTGCCCCCAAGCCATCCAGTTTACCTCTAGCCTAAATGACACCAAAGAGACCATCAGGCAGGGCATGACCTAGAACGGCAGAGAGCAGTCCAAATAAATAACCTTACTGCTTCAGACAGAGACAGATTTAATTTTGTAATCGAAGGATACTGCTCCAAAATAATCAGAGTTTTGAAAGCAGAAGACATTTTTTCTGACCTAAAAATCAACAGTCTTAGCTATGTACCATCTTTTTTTTTTTTTTTCTGACCCTTTTTAAAATCTGTTTGAGCTCTTTTTTGTTGTTGTTTTCTTGACCTAGATGGGCAAAGGCTAAAGATGCAAAACAGATTACAACAGTGAAATTTCTTCACATAAATCTACACAGTGTCCTATGTAATATGCATTAATTAATGATGACTTAACTCAGAGCACATAACGAAATATGTACTTTTAACCATTGTTCTATATCCTCATTGTCTAATTATGTCTTCTCCCCAGTAAATCTTCTAACACTTAATTCCCTAAATGTTATAGCAGTGGTAAAATAGTCCAGCATCAGTAACAAAACTCACGTTCTTCTTCTGCAGAAAAAAAATATACATACCAATATGGGGGTTATTATCACTGAGGAGGCTACTATGTATGTATATATGAAATATTAACATATATCTATATGGTAATGCTGCTGTGACTACTAGGAGGATGTTGTTTACTCCTCCATACATATTTCCATAGTCCAAGAACGCTCTGTGTAAATTGGAGCAGCTTCAGTGGAGAGCTCTGAAAATAATTAATGGTTAGGGAAATATGCTTTCTAGTGAAAAATCTAGATTTGAAGAGGAAAAGGTTAAGAGGTTATAGTTTTTGCAGGTAGGATGCATTTTGTCTTATGCTGACCATCCATACTGGCTGACAAACACCATCTCTGGGAAATGGAAGAGATACATAGGTCTAGAGACTTATTTGTGCTATGCTAAGATAATTATCAAGAGAGATGGGACAAGTATCCTCCCAAGACTCCTGTCTCTCTCCATTGACCACCAAGGACACCTAACTGAGTTAGACTAGTTAACCTTTCAGATGATTAAAGCTAGTAAAGTAAGTCCCACGCCAAGTATATAAATTGAGAGTAAAGAGCTACTCAGAGAGTTCTCCAGTGAAGGTGACAGAAGTGCTAACTAATACTTTTAACCTAGAAAAAAAGGAGAAATCAGTGCAAATCTTCCCCGGAAACTTACTATTTGGGTAATTTTGTACAGACCATAGGATCTCATTCCTGAAAAGCAGCAGGTGGCTGTGATTTCAGGATTGGATTGACTCCTTGCGCTTCCACAGAGTTTAGGACTATCCCTGCAAAGGCTCTGTGTTGTCCTGGTCACCCTCCATGCCTTTCATTAGTATCTCTTGATGTTCTGAGGCAAAGTTGATACAGCTTCTTAAACAGGCATGGAGATCCCCTTTACATAGGAAGGCAGGGGCCTTGCTAATTACTAACATCATAGCAAAAATTTTAAGCACCCATGATGCAGACAGTCAGCATTAGCTGTACGCTGGACCAGATTCAAATTTTTATCCTGTAATTACCCTTTGCACTCTGCATTTTCTAAATACTCAGAATCCCAGCCTGCAAAGTGCTGAGTTTAATCCAAATATTTCTGTGCTAAATCCTGTGGGGTCAGGACTTGATCCCATTCCCTGAGGCTTTGGATAGATTTTCCATACTCATGTTATTTTTCTTTCTATCATTACATAGTTTTTTATTCTTTTCAGGCCTACGGTTTCTCCAAAATCTTTAATTGCCTTATAAATCCCAAGCTCTTCATCAATTTTTCCTTATGTGCTTCCTTCAAAACATTTTCATAAATGACAAACCTCCTCCAGAGAATTAAAAAATACATATATATGCACTTGCTAGCTGTACAATAGTTTAAAATCTAGAATCTAGATCTAAGATTGAGTAGGGCTTTTTGTGCTGTCTTTTTATTTTTTGTGTAAGTAGTTAGGTCTGTCTTTACATTATTGTCTTCAAATTTATAGCCTGCTTCTTTTGAAACACTTGGTTATTTTAATAAGTCTAGCTTGCAAATTTAGATGAAGTTTTTGTTGAAACTTCTCTGCATTGCAGCCAGGATCAGTCATAAGGTTGTTGTTTTTTTTTCAAAATAAGCCTGATGCTTTCACTTTATGTTTATAGATCTCCAAAGCCAATCTTCTCTTCTAGTTTCAATAAATTCAAAATACTTTGAATTTAGGTGTATCACAGTTCTCACTGTGAGAAGCCAGCTGGACAACACTAGGGGTCTCATTCCCATTTCTCAGTGCAAGAATGTCTAATTTCTTGTTGCTGGTGACTACATTGAATGGATTTGTCAGGGATGGAGAGCACGTTTAACTATTTTACCTAAAGACCTCTCCTGATCCCAGCTCTATCTTCATAAGCTAGATTCTTGACTTATAATATCATCTAGAGGGGTTGTGGTGTGAAAACAGTGTGTTTTGATATTAGTGGGGTGAAGCACATCATGTTCACATACCTGACCCTACTGTCTGCATGCCTGGGAGAAGAACTGCAGTGATGCTTCACATTCTGGCAATTATCAATTAACAGCAGATGGAAATAAAAAATCAAGGCATGCCTTCTATGATTTCTCTGTTGTAATTAAATCTTGTGTGGTGGGCCACCATACAGATTTCACTGCTTGCCCCCTTTCGGTATGCTATGGCCATTGCTTTCTCTCATGCCGTTTTGGGGGTGGTTGATATCTGGTGGTGATGTGTCGGGCTTCTCCTTTGTAACTCATCATATGCAGGTACTTGCAGCCTCCTCCTATGATATAGTAGGGTACTCAGCAAGGCTATTTCCATCTGATTTGGTGTTCAGACAGACATCTATTCATTTTAAGCATTTGGTCTGTCTTGTTTTGTGTTATTTTCTTCAGGTTCTCCATCACTGGCATTCTCTACTGTCGCTGAATGAGCCTGAACTTTCTCAATCTTATTCCTGTTGCTTGTGCGTGTCTGCAGTGTAAGCATAGCAGTCAGGGAAACTCCTATATGAGTTCTGAATACAGTAGCACTGCTTACTGCTTTTCTTTATGTTGTGCATATAGCTAGTTCAGATGTGGGTTGTTGCTATGCCTCTCTGCCAGTTTGGAGACACGTCATAGAAGAAGTTTGACTGGATTTTTTCAGTACTGCAGGCTGCAGTATGAAGGGCTAGTTTCTAATCACCTGCAACTTCTGCCACATCTTTTGCTTGTCATATTTTCTAATGACCAACTTATTTTGAAATCTTGTTCCACTGACTGCTAGAGTCAGTGAGAGATTCATACTGGAGTCAGGGACTATTTTCTGATAGCCCATGTTGGGGTCTTTCTTGCTATTGTAAATCTTCTGGCTTTAAAAAAAAAAAAAAAAAAAAAAAAAAAAAAAAAGTGGCTTGCTCTACCTGTATTATTTTAGATGAAAAGAACAAGAATATGAATGTGTGCAATTAGTTCACTGAAGTTAGACAGACTTTTGTCTAAGCCAGGTTTCTGGAACCGATACCTGCCCAGAGATACCTGGACAGACATACAAGAAATATCACATCTGGTAATTACCATGGCAAACAAATGTGACTTTTCTGTTGTGTCAATCAGCTGAAGCAGTTGAAGCAGTTATGTCAGTCAGGTCTTATGAATTCACAGTCATAAAAGCCTTAGCACTGACATACAATTTTAATAAACCAGGTATATTTGCATACTTTCCTACTTGGAGAAATGTATTGTCAATGGCAGAAGGAAATGGCCTTTTGAATATTGGCTAGTGATTTCAAATACCCTGAGGTCATTAGAATAGTCTTTATCTTGTCTGTGATTGACTGACCAATAAAAATAGTAAAGAATAAGCAAAGTAAACACACCATGATTAATTAACTGACATTTTCATAGGAGACTTTGGAATTGTAACCATGAGGCTTGCTTAATGGTGGAATTTATTCTGAAGTGAGATTCTTTGATGCACTTGTATCTTTTTAACCGGCATCCCTATGAACACTGGCTTTTACAGCATTACAAGTAAGCACTTCCTCGAGAAACAGCTGCTGGTTTTCCTCTAAAGAAGGTGTTGCACAATGTGGATTAGCGTTCCTTTCCACAGCTGCTAGGCTTTGTGCTCTGTAGACTTGGTCACATGGTGCATAGTGAAAGATCTTGCAGAATCTAGCATGTAACCACTTCCTTATACACCTGGGAATCAAACTCTTAAAACCCTCTGCTTCTACCCTTGAGCTGTCTCCCAGAGAAAGCCAGCACCATTTTCATGCCCCTGGGGCATCACTATGCATAAAACTGTTTTCTAGGTTGCAGTGCCAGTGGAAACTGTGTTGCAGATCTGGACTGGCCAGTAGTGTCTGTATTTACTCGGGCTGATCAAAAGGTCTGAAATAAACTTGCAGGTTTTGCATTACCGATGTGTTGATGGAGGACCAGAGCCATCCTCGGGAAGGCAGGATGATGGCTACATTCATACTATTGCAGGTGGTGCTGATACTGCTGATACTGCTGATACATTGCTACTTCATGTGAGGAAATAATAAGACAGAAGGTATAGAGGAACTCAGCAAAATATGCATTATTGTTATTCCCCTTAGCAGTCTTTCCTGCTACTCTGAATGGGAAGGCAGATGGCAGTGATGTCTTAAACGACAAAGAGTCCTTCCAGGGCACTGTTCTGTATCTTAAAAGCTCATCTCTCTCAAGATCACATCTAGAATTTTCCAAGTCATGTTTTCCTTTGCAATAAGCCTTTGTAAAGTAAACAGTAGGCATGCCTTATAAACTGTGTTGAGAAATTTTGTTTCTAGTTCTCATCTTGTTATTATATGGCAGTGTTGTAATAACATCTAATTTCACAGTGGTTTGCTGTGCTTGAAAAAGAGATCACAGATGTACAAGACTTGGGCTATGAACAGCACACAGTGAAGTGGACATAAAACTTAGGTGAAGGACTTCATGGTGACAGGAGGTTAAGATAGCACAACTATTGGCACAGGTATGAAGAGGTGTGAATGTAGTGACTTTTAATTGATGCAGACGTGGGATACAGTCATGACAGCTGTTTGATGTTGATGGATTTCTTCATTAGGAAAAGCTGTAGTTTGTTTTCACTACCCTCTGGAAAGTGTTCGTGATAGCAGCCTGTGTAAAGTATCCAGAGCTCCAAAGGAGTGTTGACCACAGAAACAGGTACGTCACCTGTGGATAGGACATGCTCTAATAAAGATAAGTGTGGGGACTCTGCAGGCCCCAAACATAATTCCTTTATGGATATATGCCTTGCAGGCATATAGTGGGTCTTCTGTGGCCAGGACACACTTGCCAATGCATTTGGAGAGCTTTTCAACCTTGGGGACATTGGAGTCTGGCTCTGGGTTTTATGTTTTAAGATGGCACTGAGCATTCAGGCACTTATGAATAATCTTTCCCCAAATGACAAAGGTTAGATAATAGGAAGCCATGGGCACCAACTGAAATTTTTAAAAAATGGTTTCCAAAATTCATAGCCTGATGGCCTTTATCATTCTACTGACTATGAAATGCATTATGAACAGGGGCCTATTCCAGAGGTAATAGGTTGCTTATAAGTCACCAAATAATGTCATTCTGAATTTTAAAAGGTTTCAAATGACTCTCCACAACTTGTAAATGAATTCTGAGGAACTGTTTGTCTTCAAAGCATGGTGTTCTGTGAGATTGTGGCAAGTGATCACTGAGCTAACACATTTGCAGAGTTTGCAGTTAGAACTCTGTGCTAACGTTCGTTAAGTAAACAATACTCATGCCTTGTAAACTGCATTGAGAATTTTTTTTTTTGATTGCCTACAGAAAATCTGATTGCCTACAGAACTTGTGCAAGGTGACATGGGCCTGAAGGATAAAAGATCTGGAAATCAGGGAGCAAAAATGCCAGAGTCCTTAACCTCTGGGTGCTAAGGAGAAGTGAAGATAAAATATAAATGAATATTAATGTCTGTGGACAGCTTAATGATACAGCATAAAATTGAAATGATGTCATTAATTCCTAAGTATGGGACAACATTCTTTCTTAGAGGAATTGTTTTGATTATGATTAGACATGTTTAAAAAAAGAAGGCTTTTCTGTCCATATATGTCTGACTTTCTTTGGCTGGTGAGAAGTGCATGTCTCGGTTCTGTCCACTAGAAACAGTGTAAGACTTCAGTGTCTTACTGTGAAGGAGTACTTCAAGTGCTTACAGATGCAAACTACAGCATGATCCCTACATGACACATGCAACATCAGATAGTTTATTTCAAGGGAGAGCTTTCACTACATATATTCTGCAGCTAGCATTAGTGCTATCTTATTCTGTGCTAATATTGGTCATTAGCTGTAGTAATTTTAGATATACTTCAAAATTATCAATGCTCTACAATAGAAATTCCTTGTGAACATTTGTAACAGCAATAAATACTGAAGGGGAATATCACAGGAACAACAATTTGCATTGCAGGCTTCATGATTTGTTAGTTATTTCATCTTGTTAGCATTTTGATCTGTGTTCAATGTATGACAAATTGTGTTGTCACTATTTGTTTGAAAAAGCAAGGAAACGGTTGATGTGTCTCAGCTACGTTATGAAGAACCTGTTTGTTTTCTTTCATGTGAACAGTGTGATCTTTTATTACATTTTCTTGACATCAGTTCTGTTGTAGCAAGATTCCTGTTCTTCTTCCAATATCTAATCATGCTCCCATCAAAGTATCACTCCCTGAGGGAGAGGGAAGGAGGCTAGAAGCACATACATTGGCTACCAGGAGACAGAGAGGCTGTATTTTTTTTATAATGAAAGTGGTAGAACTACATAGTTTAAATGTATTAGGCAGCAAAATGGAAAATCTCAGCAATGACATTATTTTTTCCTACATGTGTCTAGCTTTGGTAGTTTTGCCTGGTACTCAATGATGATTCATAATCCAGTGAAATCAGAAATAAACCTTGGAATACAATTAAAATGATATTATGGTTATTACTGTAGTCCTAGGAAGCCTCACAGTCTGAACACATATCCAGTACTTATATCTCAGTACAGAAAAATTTTCAATGCTGGCATTTAAAAAGGCCATGGCAATTAAATGGGATACAAAGTATTCCAGTGACTGGTGTATACTTCTCCATAAGGTTCATAACCCTAATGATTTCAAGGCAGACTACTGATGAAGTAATCTTCAAGGGAAGTATAATAATGTCACCCTATCTCCTTGTTTATATTGGTCATATTCCAGATCACGGTTCTTATCCAAAATAGCCCATAGGTCCTGCATTTTCATGAGTTGTAAGGGGCATTTGTGCTCCCCTGCAGACTATGTAACTGCAATCTCTTTGTGACTGAAGGATTTATACTTGGTACAAAAAAGAGAAAAGCTCCCCATGATTATCCTATTTCCTCCCACCTCCAATTAGCCTGTAAAATACAGCTGGATGGAGCTAAGCACCAGGCAACACAGAGAGGCTCATTGCTTCAGAGGCTCAAAGGTAGCAGGGGAGCAATGAGAAAGCATGGTGTGGCACAGCATTTTATAGTATGGTGAAGTGTTTTGCTGAGCTCAGGAGATGAGGAACTGTGCCTCTCCCCTTCCTGAGGCAACTGAAGGTCTGACTTTTTTCTCCTCCAAGCTTGTCTTTGAATTCAGGAGAGAGTATTTTAGTATTACATAGGTTGAAAGAGAGTGGTTCAGGGAGCACAGATAGATAGGTGGGTAGGAAATCAGGGAATACACAAACGAAATTCCCCCTTCAGCTGAAGATAGGGTGTGTGGTGAGTAGGAGAAAAGCATAGAACAGCTCCTTTTCAAAGTAGAAATACGTGTTTTGGTTAGATCTAGTGGAAAACTGTTAGTAAGTAGTGATGCTGTGTTACTAGAAGTCAGTGAAGCTGCCCAGGAACCCCCCTTGAACTGGGATCTCCGAGCTACAATGCTGTACCACAGCTATACACACAGCAAAACTCATACGGGGAAAGGTGGAGATTCCTCACACATCTCAGCCTGGGCTCCTTGCCATTACTGGAGACTCCAGGCAGACTATTGCCCTGATTCCCAGTATATGTCTGTTCTCAGCAGAACCTGCATATACATCTTTCCTTGAATTATAGTTACAGGTCATAGTGAGGTAGTGGTTCCTCACCACTACCTTCTCCCATCAAAATATCTTCTATGGGGCTGTTTTCTGGGGTTTCAGGGCTCCTTTTCCCTTACCTTTTTGCCATCCCCTTCCTGATATACCTTCATGGCCATAAAGCCTGAGCCTCCCTGTACCTGTCTTCAAAACCAAGATATCTTATTTCTTTTGGCCTTGACAGTGCATTTGAGACCAATAGCATATCTTTTTATTGCTGGAGCATCATAGTAAGGAAGGATTAGCATTGATACTGGCTGTGTCAAGGACACATTGGAATTCCTGGACTTCAGTCCTCTAGAGGTTTCGAAGCCTCCTGACTACATGACAAGAGTTTTAAAGACTTTGGAAAGTGCAGAGTACAAAGAAGAACAGAAGTAGAAAATGCAAACCAGAAGAAACAGAATGAAGTCACTCTTGGAGAGAAAAAGTGGGGCAAAAAAGGTAAAAACAGATGCAGAAAGGTATGTTCAAGGGTTTGACTTTAATCTATCTCAGCTCTTCAGGCATCTGCAGTAGGTGCTGAGAGCTCATGCTCACAGCTGCAAGCTAACACTTGATTCCCCCTTGCCAAGGAGCAGTCAGAACAAATATTCTACTTAGCCTACACTTCAGCAAGTCAAATGTTGCCAGGCCTCTGTAGGCTGCCCCATTATGTAAAACAAATTTGTGGTGTATTTACTTTTTCAAAATTTTGCAGCTCTGCTGTCTTTTTTCTCAGTTTTGACTGCAGCTTATGAGCAACTCTCCTTTTCTGCTGGCCGATCAGAGAACCACTTCGACTTCCATGTGATTATTTGTGGGAGCCTCCACAATGAGGAAGCATGCCTTGAGCTCCCCTGCTTGGTTTAGTGGCACAGTTTGTTTAGCCTTCTTCTCAGGAGTCATGTATCATGAACTCATCCAGGAAAAGAGGTACTGTGATGAAATTGTCACATTGCCCTGTTACACACAGGAGCATGGATTCAGGAGCCTGAAAGAGGCCTGAGGAAATAATCTAATTCACTGCACTATCCAAAGGTAGAATCAGCAGTATTTAAACCATCTCTAGAAGGACATTTATCTAAACTGTTCTTAAAGGCATGCAAGGATATCTTTTCACAACCACCTACTGCAAATTTTTTCCAGCCCATTGTCTTCTGTGTAAGATTTTTTTTGTTTTTGTTTTTGTTTCATTGTAGATGTTAGGAATCTACTCCCTGCATCTGCTTTTTGCATATTTTAATATTTTCAGCAGATTTTCCCTCATCCTTCTTTTCTCTAGTTCATACAACCCACTTTGTATTCTTTCTTATAGGCTGTTCTCATTCCCTCTGCCTATTGGAATTTCTCTCCTCTATAACAGATGAAGCTTTGCTAATGCTGAGTAAACTGGAAGGATTGCTTCAGATGCCTCACAATGCCTCCAAGTATCACATGTAGCTTTCTCATAACAACATCATGTTACTGAATAATGCTTTGCGGTAACCCACCATAAGCCCTTTATCTCCTCCTGGAGAATTGCTGTGAAGGCTTGTATTTGTGCAGCTGATTATTCTTTCATGACTGCTGCAGCTTGCAGCTCTCTGTTCTGGAGATTAGGAAAAATTTCTTTGCCGTGAGGATGGTCAAACACTGGAACAAGCTGCCTAGAGATGTTGTTGATGCCCACTGCCTGTCAGTGTTCAAGAGGCATTTGAACAATGCCCTCAGTGATGTGCTCTTACTTTTTGGGTAGCCCTGAAGTGGTCAGGCAGTTGATCTCTGAAGGTCACTTCCAACTGAACAATTCTGTTTTAATTTAGGCAGCACCTTCAGTTAGTCAGGATCTCTTTGAATACTAATCCTCTCTTCCAATGTATTTGCAGTCCCTCCTGCTTCATGTCATGTGCATGTCAGGTGAGTTGACTCCAGACTCGGTCGTCTCAGCTGGATCTCCACCAACTGCAGTGGGAAGCCAGACACCTGGCTAAGACACAGGTCTGAATCGAGGTGTTTTGGTCTGCGAGCCAAATCCCACCTGCTAAGTTCCGTGCAACACAGGATGATACACACTATTTGGTGTATTCTAGCCATGTTTTGGTACATGTTTTTAGGGTGCAGGAGAAAAGCAGTGAGAAGGATAATAGTTACAGTACAATGGCAACACTGGAATTTGTGTTGAGCTGATCTCAGTAGCCCCTAACAGTAATTAGCAGTGGTTACGTGAAAGGGATAGTAAGTCTTTCTAACCGTGACCTATGAGATCATCTTATATTACTAATGGTGTTTACGTTTGTAATAATTGGGCTTTATCCTGTGAAAGAAACAGTGGACTGGGGAAGGAAATAAAGTAATAAGAATAGAATGAAAAGCACGTATCACCAAAATGTTAAAGTTAAAATTTGTTTTCCTTACAACTTGATTTCCTTTTAAAACTTCTTACCACATGCATGAGAAGTAGGTTTGGATGCTGGTAGGAGAGATCACAAAATGCAGAAGGATTTATGGTGCAGATGTAGTTTCAGCTGACAGTTTTGTCTGGAAAACATCTCACTGAAAGATTTGATATTTTACAGCTATTCACAACCATCAGGTTTTGTTTGTTTGTTGCTGTTTTTTCTTTTTCTTGCCCAAGTGGCATAAGGCCAGGAATTCATGAGAATCCAGCTGAAATAAACAAAGACCAAAATAGGAAAGAAGAGCATCTCTGTAGGATGCAGAATTATTTAGTTTGGATTTATGCTTTGTCTTGTTTGTTTTTGTATTTTGTTTTGTTTTGTTTTTCTTTCAAAATACCTTTAGCCCTTATGGACTCTCCTTTGTCCACAATGTGGTTGCAGCCAATTCTTCCATGGAGGCATCACTTTAAGTGTCCTCTTCTACCTGTTAGTGATTCTCACCTGTAGAGGCTCAAATATCATTTAAGTATGAAACTGAAGCTGGATCACAAAATTTACTCTTCAAAAGCCTTGGCTGCTAACCGACTATCTGAGCTTTGCTTCCCTTTTGTTGTCCCAGCTACATAAAGCTAGGATGCTGGAAGGCAGACTACCCCAGTTGAAATTGTCATAGACTTGTGATATCAACCTTGTTTGACCCTCAACAAAACCTCACATCAACTTATGATAGGTGCAAGAAGGAGCAGGAGCTCAAAGTCACAGTATTTCATATGAAATGACAATGATGTTAGAGAAACTGCTGTTAGCTCAAGCCACCACCCTAGTAGAAACAATGGGAGAGTCCGTCTGCATATTGACCCCACAGCCCAGGCTCACTCTAGCCACCAAACATCTTAGTTTGGTCTTGGGCAACAAGCTAGGGTCAGTTGTTATAAACCTCACCTTTCCATTTGCTGCCAGTATTTCAACGGGACATATGGCACCTGCTGATACCTCTTGGATGCCCACGTAAGGTTCTCACCATCCTACAGATGCCAGAAGGATGCCCTCAGTATAAAGTTGCTTTTTAAAAAAAATAAAAAATGCTGTCCCAAACATCTGTTCATTCCAGGAGGCTGAGGAGTATAAAAACATGGTGGGCAAGATTCAAGGTTATGTCAGGATCTTCTGAGAGTATGGCTTGATATTTCTGGAAGCTCCAGATGAAATAAGAAAAGTCGAATGCAGTGTTTTTGCCTTTTCATGTTTTGCAGGTTCAAGGACTCTTCCTGTCCCCTTCTGCTGTCCCAAACTATCCCCTGGTGCTGTCCAGGATGTCTGCATTCTTCATTCTCCTGAGCTGCCACAGGCCTTCCTTCTGATGCCTGGTATCACCTTTACAATGTGAAATAACCACAGCTCTTACAAGCTTGAATTTGTTAGACATAATTGCACAATTGTGATAATTTCAGTCCACTGATTCAGGGTTTTCTGCTAGCATAGGGTTTTCTCCACCTTGATTCTGCCCATTTTTCCACCAGATGTCAAAAAAGGGATGGGGAGAAGTGGGAACAACAAAGTTTGGAGTAGGTACAAACCTGCCAAATTTTCCATGCTGAGCACAAAACTTGCACAGGAGACTGCCCAAGCCCCAGAAGGCAAAGGCAGGAACCAGGAGAATGATGAGCTGCCCACTCTAGGAGAAGATCAGGTTTGAGACTACAGCTGAGGAACCTGAAGGTGCACAATGATCTACAATGGAGTTACAGCATTGGTGGATAGAGAAAGAGCAGCTGACACCATGCTTGTGTAAAGCATTTGGCACTATCCCCCATGACATCCTTGTCTTTAAATTGGAGAGACATGGGTTTGATGGATGGACCACTACGTGGACGAGGAATTGGCTGGATGATCACACTCAGAGAGTTGCAGTTAACAGCTCAATGTCCAGGTGGAGATCAGTAACAAGCAGTGTTCCTCAGGGGTCAGTATTGGGACAGACACTATTAAACATCTTTGTCAGTGACATGGACAGTGGGGTTGAGTGCACCCTTGGTTTTGCCAGTGACACCAAGCTGTGTGGTGTGGTCAACATGCTAGAGGGAAGGGATGCCATCCAGAGGGACCTGGGCAGGCTCGAGAGGTGGGCCTCTGTGAACCTCATGAGGTTCAACAAGGCCAAGTGCAAGGTCCTGCACCTGGGCCAGGGCAATCCCAAGCACAAATACAGGCTGGGCAGAGAATGGATTTAGAGCAGACCTAAGGATAAGGACCTGAGGGTGTTGGCTGACAAGAAGCTCAACAAGAGCCGGCAATGTGCATTTGCAGCTGAGAAAGCCAACCGTATCCTGGGCTGCATCAAAAGCAGTGTGGCCAGCAGGATGAGGGAGGTGATTCTGCCCCTCTGCTCTGCTCTCACGAGACCCCACCTGGGGCACTGCATTCAGCTCTGGGGCCCCCAGCACAAGAAGGACATGGAAGTATTATAACCAGTCCAGAGGAGGGCCACAAAGATACTCAGAGGGCTGGAGCACCTCTCCTGCGAAGGCAGGCTTGAGGGGGCGGAAGTTGTTCAGCCTGGAGAAGAGAAGGCCCTGGGGAGACCTTACAGCAGCCTTACAGTGCCTAAAGGGGGCCTGCAGGAAAGCTGGGGAGGGACTCTTTGTCAGGGAGTGTGGTGATAGGACAAGGCATAATGGTTTTAAATGAAAAAAAGGGTAGATTTCAATTAGATATAAGGAAGAAATTCTTCACTGTGAGGGTGGTGAGGCACTGACACAGGTTGCCCAGAGAAGCTGTGGATGCCCCATCCCTGAAGGTGTTCAAGGCCAGGCTGGATGGGGCCTTGGGCAACCTGGTCTGGTGGGAGGTGTCCCTGACTATGGTGGGGAGTTGGAAACAGGTGATCTTTCCAACCCAAACCGTTCTGTGATTCTTCATGCTTTCCAGTGCACTCTACTCATACAATGTCCTTCTTCCCAATCACAAGCCTCTGTGCTGCCATCCTCATCCCATAACACAAAACAGCCTTCAGCAATCATGCAGAAAAATGTGCCAGGTGCATTCCCTGTCCTGTGCTCCTGGGCTACATTATTTCCCATTTTGGAGCTAAAGATTTTTGGGACCCTTTTTATCTGTGACGTGAGGCAGGCCTGAAGGGATTTTCCCTGGTCAAGTGGATCTTCACAAAGATTCTGATATGCAGCATATTCATCCTGCAACAATAGCCAGGTGCATATAACACCTCCAACCCTGGTAATTTAGCCTAGCCAAAGTGGATCACAACCTGAGAATCATAGAATGGCCGAGGCTGGAAGACAACTAGTCCAATCCCCTGCTCAAGCACGTTTATCCAGAGCAGACTGCCCAGGACCATGTCCAGGTGACTTTTGAAAGTCTCTGAGGAAGACTCTACAACCTCTCTGGGCAACCTGTGGTAGTGGTCCATCACCCTCACTGCAAAGAATTGTTTCCTGATGTGCAGAGGGAGCCTCCTGTGTTCCACTTTGTGCTCATTGCCTCTTGTTCTAGCACTGGGCACCACAGAAAAGAGTCTGGCTCCCTCCAATTTGCACCCTCCCTTCAGGTACTTACAGACATTGATGAGATCCCCTGAGCCTCCTCTTCCCCAGGCTGAACAGCCACAGCTCTCTCAGCCTCTCCCCACAGGAGAGGTGCTCCAGTGCCTCCATCATCTTTGTGGTGGCCCTGCGTTGCACTGTCTCCAGTATGACCATGGCTGTCCTGTACTGGGGGGCCCAGGACTGGACCCAGCACTCCAGGGGTGGTCTCACCAGCGCTGAGCAGAGGGGAAGGATCACCTCCCTCCACCTGCTGGCAATACTAACACAGCCCAGGTTACCATTAGCCTTCACAAGGACACATTGCTAGATCATGTTCAGCTTGGTGTCCACCCGGACCCCCAGGGCCTTTTCTGCAGAGCTGCTTTCCAGCTGGGTGGCCCCTCCCCAGGTGCAGGACCTTGCACTTTGCCTTGTTGAACTTTACTAGGCTAAATAAAGGCTTTGCCAGCATCCTTATGCACCCAGTCAGGACAAAACTCCTCCTCAAACAGCTTCCAGAAACCATTTTTCAGCTGGCGGGGAGCGAAGCAGTTAACATAAGCTGTGAAAATCAGGAGACCAGCATTGCTGCCTGCCTCTTTCCTCGCAGGGCTGTGCCCAGCAGGAGCTGCAGTACGTGAGCTCCACCTAAAGGCTCAGCCCCAACCCCAGCTGCCGCCCAGGAAAGGAGGGGGAAGCCGCAGGGACCTGGCGATGTGTGAGGGGAAAACGTGCATGACTCTGCAAAACGCAGGAGCAGAGTCAGTAATGCCCTTTGCCTCCCTCGCACTGGGCATGCTGCTGATCCAGCGTCGTTTTGTATTTATCGCTTTTTATTTTATTGTGTTCTCGCTATCTAAGCAGTTCAAGGTCATTCACGCAGCAATTTTGTCTGGCAGCAATGGTACTATTAAGGTTTAAATGCCTACAAATGTATTTATGAATATATAAAGGCAGATTTGCGTGTGTCTGTATTTTTCTCTTTTACACCTCGTTGAAAGACTATAAAATAACTAATTTCCTACAAAGCTATGATTATTCAAATCATGGCTAAATACTGAAATATGCAGCTTTTAAGTCTGCACAGTCTTGCTGCAGCAGGTCACAGGTTTCTTCTGCCGTTCTCCCATGCCCAGTTACTGAATGTTTGGAGAAGCCCTCTATGTGACACCGAGGAGATGCCTCTGATATTAGCACCTAGATCCCAGCATCATGATTGTTCCCTTGGGTTAGAGGTTCAGGGTGGGTGAGGAGAAGCAGGGCAGGGGAAAAGAATGAAGAAACTTTAAATGAGCAAAACTCTGAATTTCCCTTAGTTAAGGGCAGCTGGTTTATGAATGTCTGATGCTGAAGGCTGCCAATATCCTGAGTATGTGCGTTACAGAACTAGATCCTTTTCCCTCACTTCCCTCCTGGCCCTACTGTAACTTTAGCAAAGTATAGAATATGGTGTCTTCATTCCCCCAAGCTTCCTCGGCTGTATTTCGTTCTCTTCTGCAGTTACAGCCTGTAGAAAATACCTACATTTTTAAACAATTCCAGACATGAGAAATGACACAATTTCTAAACACCTTTCAAAAAATTAATTGTGCTAATATTTCTCTTTGTCCATATCCTAAAGGGATCAAAGCAAGAGTTGGGAAAATCTGCAATTTCTAAAGTAAGTGACTCATAAAAAGTACAGACGAAAAGAGCAAATGTATACATGCAGTTTCATATGGAGTGACCCTGATCTCCTTTATAAAGGCAGAAACAGAACTTTATGCCTGGAATATTTATTTGGCTACAGCACGTGCTCCCAGATGTGACCACAGAGAGCTGTATTTGAGAGTCAGCTGATGGATCTTGGTGGCCTTGGGTGCCTACTGTGAGGTCTCACTTGAGGAGAATCATGAGAGAGATTCAGGCCACCTGCTTGCTGAATTTTGTCCACCTGTGCAATCGGATGTGAAAAATAGCTGCTTTACAAGAACAGTGGAGAGGAGCTAGGAGATGTGCTTGCTCCACTCCAACTAGCAGCCTCTCAAGGAAGGGTAGCAGGCTGTGAGGTTGGAGAGACATGGCTGTGAAATAGAGCTGTTTTATGCATATATATACATCTGCATTTACACGTTAATATAACAAAAAGATCAAGAGCTCTTAATTTTGATAGCACCAGGTTCCTCCTTGATAAATCTATGGGGCCAATCACCCTTATTAATGTTTAACTTCTGCAAGAGCATATTTATTTCATTTTCAAAGAGCAAAGTGGTCAGTCAGCAATTTCAATACTTGAAATACTTCCAATGCATTTTCAATACAATTTGTGTGAATTTTGCAAACAGAATTTCTAATATACTCAGACACCTACCTGGGATGTCCTCAGCCCTCAGCGTTTTGGACAGAAGCCTCTCTGACCAGCAGAGGTTACCTCTGCCTTTTCTCCAGGGACTACCCAGGAACTTGCATCTGCACGAGGTCACTTGGCATACAGAACACTGAAGCCCAAAGAGGAGCCTGAATTTTCTGCCAATGTCCAGGACACTCTTAGCTTACCCAGACTGCACTGCATTTAGTGACAACTGTGTCGATGATCGTGCTGCCTCTCTTTTGCAAAGCCTACAAGGCATACTCACCCAAGTTGGTGGAGACTTTGATTTCAGACCTTCCTACACACAAACAGAAGGTTTGACCCCCCCCCACACACACACACACAGACTGTTACAGAGCTGGGAATAGATGCTTTCAAAGGAGAGGACCTTCCACCTCTCCTCCTGAATTTCAGCTGTTCTGGAGATAGAACAAGGGTCAGCAAGACATAATCTCTAGCATTTAGGGTAGAGAGCTGGGGGAGATGAATCTGGCACACCACTTACTGCTGCTCCCCAGATTAATCCTGCTTTGATTTTGTTGTTGTTGTCTGTTTGTTTGTTTATACAGTGGTTGTCTACACTGCACAGCGTTAGTACAAACCTCCACTAGTTTTTGCACCTGGAAAGCCTCAAAAGAATGGAAAGTTATGAAGTCTTCAGATCCATTTAGAGCTTGGAATAGTAATTGCGGATATGAATGAACGAACTCTATCTCAGGATTAGCTCTTTAACTCTGCCTAAAAAAAATAAATAAATAAAAAATTCTAGATCAATATATGTAGATTATTTTGGAATGTGATTAGCTGGTTTTAATATTTTGTTTTCAAAGGACGTACTGTCAGCACCTAAAGGCTAAAGGAAGGGTTAAATTTGACTCAGACAAATGACAGGTGTCCTTATGTCTTTTCACACATATTCTTGATTCCTAGACCACTTCTGAATGGTCTATTTAAAAAAAAAAAAAAAAGCAAAACATTATTCTCATTAGTGACCTCTGGTCTTCCTTCATATCATCAAACCACAAAGAAGGACCATTTTCAGTACATTAGCCTCTGTACTAACGTAGTTTACAGTCTACTGATTACCTGTCCTCCCTCTTTTGTACCATAAATAAAGATTTTGACCCTGGCTTGCAAGACAAAAGGGATAGACTCACCGTTTGGATTTCCAGCTAGCCTATTTGTAAATGGACGAGATAACAAGTATGCTGGGCTGCTACTTTCCAACACAGCCTGCAGAGCTTTTGTGAAAGTATGTATCAATACCTAATGCAATCTATCTGAGAAAGCTGTCAGTCACTCAGTCATTTTTACCCTAGAAATCATCTTTTCTTTTTCTTTTTCTTTTTCTTTTTCTTTTTCTTTTTCTTTTTCTTTTTCTTTTTCTTTTTCTTTTTTTTTTTTTCTTTTCTTTTCTTTTCTTTTCTTTTCTTTTCTTTTCTTTTCTTTTCTTTTCTTTTCTTTTCTTTTCTTTTTTCTTTTCTTTTTCTTTTCTTTTCTTTTCTCTTCTTTTTCTTTTCTTTTCTTTTCTTTTCTTTTCTTTTCTTTTCTTTTCTTTTCTTTTCTTTTCTTTTCTTTTCTTTTCTTTTCTTTTCTTTTCTTTTCTTTTCTTTTCATCCCTTTTTCTGCAGCCTAATGGCACTTGGATTCTTCAAAAATACTTATGGTCCAAGTCAGAGGAAAAATTTCTTCCTAAGCAAAACTCTGTTTCTTGAAGGGTTTAATCCTGTTTCAGATAAACTTAATTGGAAACCTTTCACTATTTTTAAGCATATAGGACTAGGCACTGGAAAACAAGTCACTCACAGAAGGGATTCCAGGGGCTTCTCTTTTTTCACATCATATCCTAAGAACTGGAGCAAGACCCACAGAGTAGCAGAGCACTGAACTATTTGTATGAGGCAGCAAACTTTCATCTTTTATTTCTCTTCTCTTTCACAAAAAAAATCTTGGCTACCATCTAAAATTTCCTGCCTGAGTTTCAAGTCTTCATGGTAGATCTGCAAGGACTTGGCAAATAGGTCTCAACTAAGGCTCAAGTGGAGGGTCAGCAGGGGCTGTGGTGCACCATGGATGTCAGCAAACTTCAACTCTCCACTAGTGCCACAAGTTCTGTGACAGTTGCTTACAGAAAGGACTGATAAAGGCCACCAGGAGATGGGGAGGCTCAGAATATCTTCTCTAGTAGTTCTCTAAGCTCAGAAGGCAAAGTGATGTGTAAGTCAAGGGACATCACAAGAAAGCAATCAGTTATTAAGTGTTACGATTTATTTACGATTTTGCTGGTTTGAACCAGCAAAACATTTGTATCTATGCAGCTTTAAGCACTTAAATAGTCCCACTGAAGCTGGGGGCAGAATATTTAAAATATGCCAGATTGTGTGTTCTTTGTCAAATCACAAATTATTTCTGATAGACACAAGAGGCAGTGGCATTATAAAGTTTTTCCTGCAAGCAAAGGATACCAGCAAAGGTCTAGCGTTTCCTATGGTCTCCATGAGTGCACTCAATGCAGCTGAAATGTAACACCCCCACTGCTGGGATGGGTGGCTTTCAAAAGCAAACCCAGTTGGACTCAAAAACTTAATCGAGAAAATAGAGGGCATAGGAGTCAAAAATCTGTATATCACATCTTGAGCAAACTGCAGGACCACCACAGTTGAACCAGCCTTTCTGTGAGGGAAGACGGTGCCTGAAGGGTGAGGCACAGCCAGGGGAGGGAAAGGAGAAATCTGTGTCATTGGAGTCTCAGGGAGAAGATGCTTTAGCAAAGAAAAGGCCTCACAATATTATCTGGACAAGTAAACCTTTCCCTCCATTTGTTGTTCAAAACCAACTCAATTTAAGAAACACATACACTGTAGTCAGACTTGAAAAACAGAGCTTAAGTATCCAGAGTGGGGTCAGGCTAAGAAATTAGGAAACTGCTTCGTCTCCACGCACCATTTAGACTCCTTCTCTTGAGCCAAATCCTGTAGTTTTTACCTGAAGACTCATTTTCCTTTGTTTCAAAATGATTTTTGAATCGAAAATTGATTTTTACCATGAGTCACCTTGTGTGCTTCATTCAGCACTTATTTGCCTAATATATTTATGAAAAAGTATCAAAATATGGTTTTATGAGAGCCTTTTGTCAGCTTAGCTCCACCTTTCCTTAGATGTTAATATGCAGATTGCCAGACAAAGCCAGAAGAAGAATTTGGAAGTTTGATTCCTTATTTAATATCCATTTCTAGCTATTTACAAGCATGTTTTGCCTTGTGACTCTTAATTTCTGTTTTATTACTTCTGTGCATTTATTTGACATGGCAGTTAAATTAGATGATGTGGAATTCACTTCACCTTTATGCCCGGCAACAGACTTTGCAATCACAAGGTGATGATTTCATTAGAGGAATCAAGCAAAAGGGGAAGAAATGTGGGGTGTGAGAGGGCAAAAAAAAAAAAAAGCTTTTGTTGAAACACCAATACACAAATACCTTCTGTACGACCTGTTTGAGCAATTATAGCTCTTACACTGTGACAGTGAAGGGATGTGGAAATAAATACCAGCCAAGCTCTTCTCTTGCTATAAATATTCTCTCTTTTTTTTTTTTCGAAATTGACCCAGGAGGGGTCTCTGCTCAAAGCCCTCCTCTGACCCCACTGCAGGACTGTCACAGGGTACCACGCTGCTCTGCCGCATCCCACCCAGAGAGCAGAGCCACTGGGGGACAAATTGTCACCCACAACTTGTGTCACGGCCCTGTGGCCTCCCATTTGCACTGGCAGAGAAGTCCAGTGGAGGCTGGATATAGCAGTGACCCTTAAAACATTTCCCATTCCTCAGAGAGCTGCTTAGCACTGCTTGTGTGCTTCGAGGTTGCACGTATTTTGCAGTGCAGTTATTTGGTTATTGTTGATGTTTCGGATAATGAGAGGAAATTTCTCTATCTAATGAACAGTAGGGGTTGGTGTTTTTTTGGATGATGGGGTTTTTAGATGCTGGAGGTTGAAAAAGAGTCAAAAAGGGACGCCCATATGATCTTTCATATAAAGTAGTCTGGTGATAATGCCCAGCTCACGCTCCCAGCCATCGCCCTTTGATGTTCAAACTGTTCATCAGATGTGAGAAGAATGACTGACAGCGTGGAAACAATGCATGGTGTCTAATGAGCTCACCGGGGCTTGTTACACATGGTTTTGACATTTTAGTCTGAGCCCCCTGGCTTCTGACAGTTTGATTCACCCATTTGTTTGCCTGCAGCGCTGTGATGTTAAGAACTGGCCACCTCCAAGTCATCTCCTGAAGACAGACAGCCCATCCCAGGCACCACAAGCACCTCCCTAACCAATGTCTGCAGGTGTATTTGTCCCCTCTAGTTTTCCACTTAGGACTGACTGCCATACCACTCGAAGATTTGGCTTGTGAGTTCAGTGTCTGTCACCCACCTGCCTTCACATCCCATGCCTATTCACCGCGAGGAGACAGTGGCAAAGGAGTTTACCCTAGCAGCCTCAGTTACTCCTGTGCAGACCACAGGACGGCTGCCATCCCTGGCAGACCTCAGGGACCCCCTGCTACGTCAGTGTGTGTCTCTGAGGTGCTGCATGTGGCATTTGCTGCAGACAGATGGGATGGAGCTGAACAGATGGACCAAATGCTGGGCTTGAATAGGACTTCCCGTCCTCACCACGGTGCCCACGCCAGACACTGCTGAGCAGGAGAGGATGGTGTAGGTCCGAGAGAGTAACTGTGGGACAGTGCATGCTGGTGCTACCAAGGAACAGAAACTGCACTGAATCTGAATCCTTACCCAGCAAGGATGCCCCTGACATCTTCATGATTTCTACACTAAGAATGGCTTATCCAGGTCGACGTGGGCCTACAGCCCAGCCAAGAGCTGTGGCATTCCCCCAGCAGCTGCTAAGCTGGATGGTGAGTCCACGGTCCAGGGCCCCAGGTAGCAAATCATTAGGTAAATCAAAACACAGCCCTTGTGGTCTAGTGGATAACACTGGGGTTCAAACTTGGGCTTAAACTTCCTATGGGCACATCAGTGGGATTCCCCTGCCTGTCTTTAAAAGGCAAAAGTGATCTATAAATGAAAAGAAACCCTAGGTTTGGTCATTATTTTAGTGGCTCTGCACATCAAGAGTTCTACCCAAGTTAAGAAAATACTCCATTTAGTATGTATCATTTTAATTTTTGTTTAATTTCTAGTGTTTGAGTAATGGCTTTTGTGACAGTTGCCATGTGTCACATTTCCAGGTTTTTAGAGGGGAAAAATGACTCTTATGACCTTTCACTTCTAAAGAGTTCCTCAGCCACTGAACTGTGATGCTGTGTACCACAAATAATCATTTTAGCTGGCACTGGGTTAATTCCAGCACTACATTTCATACTGGGTTCACTTTTCAATGATTTATTTGCAATTTCTGCTAAACCACAGTTAAAGTTATCCAGCACTTGGCTGCTAGATCGGTAACAGGTAACCCTTGCCAACGACACAGTTTGTTTGAAAACCAATATAATGAGGAGACTGAGAATACACTGACAGGTTAAGAGGTGGTGTGTGGGACCGATGCCCACCCTCTGTCCGAACGTCGACTTCCAGAGAGCAGCGCTGCCATCCAACTGACCTTCCTCCCTGTTCCCTTGCTGCCCTGGACCTAAAGAAAAAGCACTTCCCTATCATCAGGGCTGGGTTTGAAAAAGAAGAAACTGACAAAAATACCCTTTCAGGAAAAAAAAAAAAAAAGGTTTCTCAAAAATAAGTCCACATGCTTTTGCCTCTGTCACAGACTGTGTGTTGGTACTGGCAGCATCCAGGGCCCCAGGAGGTTTTCTGCGTTAGCTCTCGGCTCCAGCCCAGCCTGGTTAGTCGTGTCCTTCCTGCAACCCCGTGCTGGGAGCACCGGCCTCACCCAGGGTTACTTCTCGGGAGCCTTCCCTGGCAGCAGCATCCTGGTCCCGCCCTGCTGTGGCGGGCAGGCCCCTAGGAGTTGCACTCCTCGCAGTGGCAGGAGAGGATGTAGCGGTACGTCGCGGTGAGCCGCATGCCACCCGAGCAGCGCAGCCGCATGGCTTTCAGCTTGGAGGTCTGGGGCCGGCAGCAGTGGCAGGTGGAGCGGAAAGGCTGCTTTAGGACAGTGCTGAAAGAAACCATCGGCTCCGAGCGCGACATCTGGCTGCAGCGTCCTTCGCAGCGAGCCAGCAGCACCATCTGCGAAGGAAGAGACAACGGGTTAGGAAACGCGCCTTGGTGGCTGTGAGAGCACATGCTAGCACCTGCAGATGGGGCAGGTCCTTCCAGTCTGGCTAACCTTTCTTCACCTCTTGCATCTCCCTGCTGTGGTGGTGGCACCCATGCACACACTGCCCTGGAGCCATGCCCCAGTGAGCTGAGGAGGTAATGCGGACAGGAGGAAAAGGGAGTCTCCTCCTGGGCACCCAGACACCATCACTGATAAGAAATACAGGGCCTGGCTTTCTGAAGGCTGACTCGAGGGCTCCAAACAGTTGCAGTCAGCCCCGTTTTCCAGGCACAGTGACTGCACACGTGGCTTGTTAACCCTGGGGTTGTGGCAGCCAAGCCCTTAAATCATCAGCAAAACTGATGCTTCGGCTGGATGTTTTCCAATGTTTTGAGTTCATATAGTAGTGATCAGCAGAACTGGTCCTCTGGGCCAGTAAATCTCTCAAATGCTTAGATATATAAACATATAAATTAGAAATATAAAGAAGCAGCTTAGTTTATGGCTTCTAAAGCAGTAAGTTTCTAGCTCTGTTGTCTGCAAAGATCACCTGGAAGATGTATTTGCAATTGTGTGTATGTATATATGTATAATTATATCAGTTGTGTCTGTATAAAATGCACTGCATAGCATAAGGCAGTGAAAATGTAAACAAATATGAACTCTTTGCTAAGTGTGAGGGTTCACCAGTGAGATTTTCAAAAAGCAGTACAAGCTCCATGGTTCTTCTCCTGTGTGAACCAACCGAGCTGTGACCAGGATAGGATAACCTGTACAATGGGAGGTGGTAAGGAACGAAATCCCATGGGAAGTCACCTGCTTCCCTTCCCAAAAATCCCTTACCTAGCAGGGGAGATGGCTATAGTCTCCCAAGCTCTATATAAAACATGGAAATTATCTTTTCAAGATCAGGTGATCATGTGGTTAGTAACAGCTGATATCACATTGCAGAGCTAAGTTTTTGGAGAGCTATAAACAACCTCTCATACCTTCTTGGGGAGTTAAATATTATATAAGTCCAAAACAGCTAATTCTGGTTAACGCACACAGAGTTTAAAATCAACTTTTTGTGTCATCCAAGCAAGGTCAAAATGTGGCAGAGGTGATAAAG
The DNA here is from genome assembly GCF_009769625.2 of Cygnus olor. Taxonomy (NCBI): domain Eukaryota; kingdom Metazoa; phylum Chordata; class Aves; order Anseriformes; family Anatidae; genus Cygnus; species Cygnus olor. The sequence goes on along the minus strand of NC_049169.1, from coordinate 117,654,877 downwards.
TATGCAGTAAAAAAGCCGTAACTCTATCCTATAACCAAGGAAGAAAACTGCATTTTAACTGTGTTGCACACATCTCATGACTTCTCCAGACAATCCAAAAGGACAACTACAGATACTATAGCAAATATTTTACAATGTTAAACACCTCCGAGATTCTTTCACTGCTCATACTTGACTGGCTACAAAACACCAAGTACAACATACCAGCACTGCCGGTGTCCTCGGGAAAGGCACTTATCATCCATAACAAACATTCTTTGTACAGTACTTAAAAAACGTCTCTTCCAAGCATACTTGCATGCTAAAATGATTACTTGGAAATGCACTAATATATTAACAACTACACCTCAATCAACATGGGCTGATCACAAGGAAGTTGCCTTCATGAGCTGATGTGCTGGGCTTGGTACCTACCACCTTCTTCCTCAGTTTAATTAAGAGAGGGGTTCTTGTTGTTCTCCAGTAAACTTACAATCTCTTGTGATTCTTAGTATGAATTTATTGTCCTCTTTCTTTAATGATGCCATTCATAAGCAAATTCACTTTAACTGCGAGTAATACAGGTATGGGAATGAAATTTCTGTATACTGTTGAGCCACACACCAGCTTTGGATGTACCAGCAATGTCAGGCTCCATCATACCAGTGTATTTAGTGTATATGAGAAGAGGGCAAGGGACAGTTACTACAGTCCTAGCACCCCGTTACTGACAGATGAACATCCACTTTTATCCCCTGGCAAACAAAACTCCCTTCCCATAGTGAGTCAGGCAGCTGCTGAAGAGCGATATGGGTGTCTAACCTTGTGTGTATTGCAAAGGAAAGATGGCAGATTAGGACATTTAAAACAATTAGTTTCCTTCCCTGCATCTCGGCAGCCCTCATTAGGCGCCCCACTCTGAGCAGGTCATCAGACTGTGAGCAATGTTGCCGGCTCTTCCCCAGCCTCTGGCTGATGAGGAGACTGAAGAGCAATCCAGCTGCAGCCTGCAACCACTCGAAGGAGGGTTATAAAGACAATGCAGACAAACTGTCCTCAGGAGTGGCAATAGGGGACATAAAATGGCCACCAGCTGCTTTTTGGAAGGTTCAGGGGACCTCCAGAGTCCCCTCCAACCAACATTTCTCTGATTCTGTGATTTCAGACCGAATGTGACAGCACAGATTTCTGTACGATGCTGATGATTCTAATGTTTGATGCCTCAGGAGCTGGAACAATTAGTCACTTCTGACACTTTTATCCTAAGGAGTTCATGCCATGCATCTGCTCCTGTATTGGCAGGTACTATCGGAAACACCGGGGGGGAAAAAAACAAACAAACAAAAAAACCAACCCCCTAAGGAACAGGATTAAGGACTACAGAAGAGTTGCAGTACAAATAGACCAATACGGCAGAATTATCTGATGTGTCAATATCTATCTCAGCTTTTCTAGTGCAAAACCAATCAATATTTCTTCAATACGCAACTGCATTTATAATTGCTTAGCAAGCTTTGTCTTTTAAAACATGTTTCATTCTTTGGAGACTCTAATTTCAACCTCAAATTTTGCTGGCTACCTAGTTTTACCATACCTCAGAAGAGGATGGTTAGTATTAATCACATAAAATTGCACAGTGTTGGTTTTATGCTTTATTTTTGGATTACAGTGTAAATTTTTACAAATGGCACTACTCCATGGCTCTCTAGTCAAGCTTGCAGGAGAAAAACTATTCAGATTTCCCATTTTGATGTCTTTCTAAACTTCTGGACTAACCTGAAGCCCTCATCATAATTTAGTCTCCTCCTCATAGATCCCAAAGACCACCAGCAGATTTTAGCAGGTGTGCAAATGAGCTGGAAATAGCATGTACTTTAAAAGCTTTGCTTTGCCATTTAATCAATTGCACCAGCTGTTTATTGCATCGTATACCATAGCGCAATAGAGATTATCGCCTAAATAATTAGTAATGATATGATGGCATAGCACAGCAATACAGTAAGTGTATATATAGTAAAAATGTGTGGGTACTTTATAACCTGATATCCGTGCCTCTTGGCTCCTCTGCTCCCCCGCACATAGTAGCCTGTGCATGTCACCTTGCGGTGCTATTCACGGGAGCACAGTGCGATGCAAGACGAGAGCAGCAGGGGTTCTGCATGCTTGCTTGAGCAGCTAGAAAAATATATTTTCTTACTTAAAGTCAGAAAGCTGATAAGCATCTGATGGCTGTAGAGCAACCATGTGCTGGAAATTTAGAACTGGTTTGTTACAGCGGGTGTCTGTAGTCCTCTGTTCCACACCCTTCAGCAGCACACCATGGCCTAGAGAACAGATGTGCTGAAATGCATGAGCAAAGACTTGACTTGCACACAGCCTGGCCACAAGCAGGAATGGCTGTAAAGCTCATGAGCCACCTCTTGAGCAAACGTCTTCATCGCTTTCCTAAATCTTTCTTCATCTGGCACGTCTCTCTGGCCCGGATTCTTTGCTCCTAGGATGTCAATGGTAGCACTCCTCCAGCACATCTGGAGGAAGCACTTGTGACAGCCAATACTGTAATTTTTGAGGACCTGATTGCACTGGTGAGATGATCCAGCATGTTTAAGACAAGTGACAGAGGTCAGGCAGAAACCAGTATGGTCCAGAAAGGCAGTACCTCATGAGCTGACACATATTTCCTTGAAGTCAAAGGAAAACAGTTTTTCAGTAACAAATTGCTTTCTTTCATCCCTCCTTTGCATCTTCTATACATTCTGTTACTATAATGGACTACATTTCCAAAGGCTTTGGAAACCTGTTTTCAACATCGGCTTGAAGTCACAAGCAAGAGGGATTTTAATGGCTAAATTATATTAGCTGGACATTTCCAAATGTAACCAAACTACTTCCCATGTGGGTACAACTGGCAGCCTCCACAGAGAGTTATGGTGGACACAATCCTTTTTTAACCAAGACGGGCAGCAAATGTAATACATCTTGCAATTTCTGAAGCCATTTTTAACTTCTGTAATTCTATGCTGCACTAAAAGGGAAAAAATATGGAGTAAAAAGGGACGGCTTGGTGGAACCAATGTGTCATGCCAAAAATGGTCAGTCTCTGCTTGACAGAAATTGTCCATCCAAGCTCCACAATAGAAACTCAGTGGAAACAAGAGGTACCACAATTCCCACAGCTATGCCAGCAGAACCTGCCTTTTTTTGGCTTGTTTATATTTTATCACAATATTTATAGGAGCAGGCATTGTGTCTAATTTTCATTAGCAAGTCTAATATCGATCTGTGTTTATATGCTAAATCCAGAACAGAAAAAAAAAAAAAAAAAAAAAAAAAGAGCTTGACTTAACAAGCAGAAAGAAGGTTTCTAGGAAAAGTCAAAATTGTTCTGCTTTGTATGGAAACTGTTTTCAACTGTTTTCATTTTCCACTTCATGAGAAAGTCCATACAACTTACAGTATTGTTAAAAAAAACAGTTCTTGAAACTGTTGTGGAATTTGGGAAGACAAAAGATGTGATAATATTTTCAAACATGATTTCCATTAAAGGCTTGATTTCAAAAAAATGTCATGGACATTCTCGCAGTTATAGTTACAACATGTTTATGTCAACAGCTTTTTTTCTCAAAGCCCTGTTTTAAAATAATATGTTTTTCATTAGATTGCCTTCCTTGTTCTCATTTCCATCAGTCCTACTCCTACAAGCTTGATTGCTTTTCTCTGTCATAGGGATGATAAGAAATTGAGTTGGTGGGATTTCTTCCTTCCTTCCTTCCTTCCTTCCTTCCTTCCTTCCTTCCTTCCTTCCTTCCTTCCTTCCCTCCTTCCTTCCTTCCTTCCTTCCTTCCTTCCTTCCTTCCTTCCTTCCTTCCTTCCTTCCTTCCTTCCTTTCCTTCCTTTCTTCCCTCTCTCATTCTTTCTTCACAAAACCAGTGCCCTACCCGATGCCTGCAGCAGCTGGGATATTAAGATAAACCAAGAGAGAAAGCAGAGCGAGGAAGGCAGCCACACAGTAAAAGGGCTTTGTTCAGGTGAGCAGGAGCATGCACATCCCAGCCATGGTGCAAAGGAAATGATAACATCCTGGAGAGGGGCAATCACAACTCCTGGTCACGGGGACACAGGCTCCACCTAACACGGTTATCCTAAAAGCCACCAGCACACTCAGCCAAGGAATCAAAGCCCATGAGTTGTGTAGGAAGCAATACCCTGACCACATAAGAAAACCACATCTGGGGTGCTACAGGGGCTGTTTTGGGGGATGCAGGAGTGTGTTTAGCACAGAGGCACCCGTTCTGGGGACAGGAGAGGCTGGACACTGCAGTGGCTGCTGGAGAGACAAGAAGCAGAGGCAAAGCCATGCTGTGGGAGCTCACGGCAGCTAGGGATCAGGTGGGAGACGGCACACAGTAGAGGACAGACTGGGACATGGGATCCCATTCTCCACACGGCCCAGCAGGTTGTGAGATGGGTGCGAGGGAGCCCCAAGCTTGGCCTTCCCACGTTCCCAGCTTGGAGGCTGCCAGGCCCCCTATCCCCACCAATGGTGCAAGCCACTACCGCAGGCTCTCCCCAGCAGCCCTCCTGGTGCTTGGGCACCGAGCTGGGATGATTTTCTGTTGATGCTTCGCTCTGTGCTTTATTCTACACGTTATGGCCTGCTGCTGCCAGTGGTATTGCCTCATCCACACGCTAAGCCCGAGAAGCAAATATTCTGCACACAAAGCGACTCAGGTGGAGGAGGAGGGGTCTCTGCAGCTGGCGTGGCTCCCCTCTTCTCAAATCTCCCAGGCTTGATGCTGCTGGGCTTTGCTCCTAGGCAACACCATAGCCAGCCTTCCTGCCCTAAAACACACCACACACCCATCTCCGATTGCTCTCCTACATGTCCCAGAGCCAGCAAAAGTGCTGCCGTGGGCTGCTGCTCCCTTCTGTTATCCCAGGAAGCTGGGTGTGTGAGGCAAGTCCCTTTCTGAGGGACAGAAGGATGGCCAACGTGGAGACAGCATACACACTGGTTTAGCTCATTTGGAACAAATGAGGACAAGACAAAGGGGACCAGCAAGGATTTTCCCATTGTTTCTCCCTATTCTTTTTCTCTGCACAATGAAATAAATGACTGTAGGCTACATATACTGACCGTTTTGACACAAGATTTTTCAGGCTTGAAATCTCAAAGGAAAGGCAAGCTTGTATTCCTTTCTGTGAAGCCCTAAAGTAAACATCCAATTGGGATTCTGCACGAAAACAAAGGCTTTGAAACTAAATGGGGAAAAAAAATCAGCAGTGTTTTTCACATTCTTTTTTCATTACCACTTTATAGCTTGATTCTTTATCTCAGTGCTCGGTCTCACAAGTTGTAAGTTTACATGCTCTGGATTAAAGACTCGCTTGCAGGAGGAGGCTGACTAGGATGATCTACATTTCCAAACTTGCCCAGCTCGTTGGTGCTGGCAGCTGAGCCCCAAACTTGCTCCTTTGGCTCGCCTCATTTAGCACGTGTTAGTCTGACCATCACTGTGTGCTTCTCCTTTTGAAAAGGTGAAGAAGAAAAGACCCAGGAGACTTCCTCTCCAGCTGACGCATACACTCAGGTGTCTCTGCCTCTGTCTATCTCTGTGTTTTGGTCTCAAGGAATTGGTGCAGAGGGACCCACACAAAATGGCTCATTTTAACAACTCCCCTGCAGCGAGGGAGGTGAGAGGAGCCCTTACCTTCGAGCTGCACTTGTACAGGGGGTGGCTGATGGAGTCCACGTAGTGATGCCTCATGCAGCGACTGGGATCGGCGTCAATCATGAAGGAACTGTCTGTTTTACTGTCCGCATCTCCCATCATTGCCAGGAGCGAGAGCATGGAAATAGAAGCCGCAAGTACATGATTTCCCATTGTTGAGGAACTTCGCGGTGATAACAGCAGAGGGAGGTAGAGTATTAAAAAAACTCCAAATCGTGGGACCCAGTTCCTCTCCAGGATAGCGAAAAGTCTGGTTTAAGTCTCTTAGCTGTCATTCTTCTGGAGTTAGAGTTTACTGAGATTGTAATCCATCAGAGAATCTCCCGAGTAGCTGGAATAAAAACACCATAAATCAAAAACCTAACCAAAAAAAGCTCTGGAGAAAAACTGACATAAATAATAACAAGGCTCATAGGATTTTTGCTTGCCAAAATACACTCTCTGAGCAAGCATCATTCCCACAGTAGGTACAGCATGCAGCATTAGGAATGAGATATCAAGGCCTTGTTCCTTTAAGCACTGCTCCATCATTCTACAAGGGAGAACCTTTTAACTTGTAATATCACGAGTGCTGCAACACCCATTTTTGTGACTTGGTGATGTCCCTAACGGGATCCCCTCAAAGCTGGTGATCGGTAACACATCAGAGATTGCTGCAAATGGGAAGGAGTGCATATTCTCTCAAAGTGTCAAAAATATGCTCGGGGAGTTGGGGGGGCACAGTCAGGCTGCTTCCTGGAGTACAAGGGGGAATTTCCCAGGCAGCAAACAGAGAGGATGCTCCACAGGCTATGTGCTGCTCTCCTGCAGGGACAAGGGATGCACTGAGTCCCAGACCAGGCATGAGCAGTGCAGTGCCTGTTAATTAAAGCAGGATCTGAAAAGCACATTATATTCCTTAAGATCAAAGTACATCAAAGAAAGCTATCGATTGGGGAAAAAATTGATATGCAGGTGGGGTCACGCAGATTGCCACTTGGTTATCTGGTTTCTGATGCATGTTGGAGACCCTTCCCACCAAAATAGGCACAGGACAACCCTGAGAAGCTCCCCAGGTGGGCATCTCCCTGGGTTGCTCCACCACAGGCCCTTGGGCATTATTCCAAAGCTGGTAGTCTTAAATGGGCAATTTACTTTTGCTTTTACTACAGACAGCTATGGCTTGAAAGAGCTGCGAATTTCCCACCCAAACATAACCTGACGGAGCAAAGAGCAGCTCTCAGTACAGCTAAAAGTGTGAGGACTTTCTGAAGAAAATTACGGTAAAAAAAGTTCACTGCTCATGCAGAAGCGTTCTTCCCGAGTGCCTTGCCTATTTAAAGAGATGCTGTGTGCCTTTATTGCCTTACACAAGCTCTTTCAAAACCGCTCTCTGCTTTGCTGGCGATGCTCTAAAACGACTGATACTCATCTCCCAAACAGCCTGAAACTGCGAGGCCTCCCCACCAGAGTGCTTAATGATTTGTGTACTGCTTGATGGCTCGCTCCAACACTTTTGCAAGAGGAGTGCATAGCAGTGGTAAATATTTCCAGAGCTCATCCAAGCTGGGAGTCGGGACTTGTCGGGCTGAAGTGACATACAAAGTCTCACGCTGGGAAGAAATGTAATTAGGGATGCTCTGTGTGTTAGACGGTTTTAAAAGCCTTTTTTGGGTTTCAAACTATCGTCCAAGTGCCTAAATAGAAAAGGAAAAATTATGTGACTGTATCTAACAGACAATATATTTTTTTCCCAGACTGTTACCTATGACTTGCTGTATTTCCTTAAGCAAATGTTTTTCAGTGGATATGGCATTGAAAAAAATACCATATCTTTGCAGTACATGGAGCTTAAGCAACATTAAACACTTAGGATTTGGAATACATCTGTGCACAATCTCCTTCATCTCAACAAATATTCCTCCAAACATTTTAGCAGGGCAAGACAGAAACCTCCCGGTCATGAGAGCTGGGACAGAGTCCTCCACAGAAGCGAGATGTACAACTGTGGTTCATGGAGACGCTGTCCAAGCATTAGCTAACAGGACGAGTGATGCACTTTTTTTGTGTTTAACCTTTTACCTACTTTCCTATTCTTTATAAAGAGGCTGACCAAAACACTGCTTGGCAAGGTCTCTCTCCAGCATAGCTAACCAGTATTACACACCCAGTAACTCCCTCTCTGTCCAAGTAAATTTACTTGATATTGGATGGTCTCATCTCATTTACCACTTTGTCCAGGGATCCCCATTTCCCACTCTCTCTGTCCCACTGTCATTTTTTTTTTGTTTGTTTGTTTCTCCATCTTCCTATGGTTTTGATCAGCGTGATCTAATACAGTGAGAGAAATCTCGAGTCCTGGATCAGTTTTCAAAGGCTTATCTCTCTAGTTTTCTTCAGGAAATAATTGGATGACACAAAGTCTGCCTCACGAAAATACTGTGAGAAAGCTGGAAAGGAGCAGGGAAAAATGTGAGAAAAGGTAAATGTGTGTACCTTCTTTAGGATAAGCACAGCACAAAATCTGTACAAAAAGTATTAGTGCTCTCACAATCTTTTGAAATCTCTGTGATACTTTCCTCGCAAAGACGTAGTGAGATCTGATAATAAAACTCCAAAAGAAGAAAAGAATAGTGCTATCACATTACTTTTTAGTAAAAAGAGAGGCCATCTTTTGTGACTCATCTTTTGTGAAAAAGCTGGGTTCTGCTGTTGATGGGCATATTGGCAATATGAGTGTGTCTGTATTGGAAGCATGTCTGTGGGCAATGTTGGGATATTTGCACATCCAGTATCTACTGACATACTTATATGAGGCATACATATACATTTCTCAAGTACATATACAACATATAATTGAGCTAAATGGAAAACAAACAAACAAATTTTCAAAAAAACATCTCACAGGTATATTTAAACATACAGAAGTTAGTGTGCATTTGGAGCAGCAGAAAAAAAAGTGGTTGGGTAAAAAAGGTCTAAATATTTTCCCTCAGATACATCACCATAGTGAGTATTTTGACATGACATTTCCATTTCCAGGTGAAATTATGCACTGGCATTTCACTTTAAATTAGCATTCAAAATTTATTTCTTTAAAAGAAAAAAATTTGTAATCCTTTTGAAATGTTGTCTGAAATTATAAAATCCTACACAGTACATGATATCAGGAGTGGCATCTGTAGTTTCCTGTCTATCCTTCTATCCAAAAGCAGAAGTACATATGTAATCATTAATCATTATATATGTTCTTAAGATGACATTTTGTGTTCTGTTTCATCTTGTCAAAATCAAGTATTTCACATAGAAATTTTTTATTTTATCTGAGCTGCCTTTTTCCTGGTTTCTTTTCATGTGAAAAGTTGTGGTAAACAATCAACCTGCCAAGCTACCAAAGAGGAAGCTAAAATGCTTCTGCTTTACAGCATCCAATAAAGAAAAAGATGCAACGGTGACTTCATCTTCCTAGGCCGAAAATTGGCTACAAAAATATTTGGCCCAACAGTGGATGACAACCACTCCTTCCTGTTCTTTCAGAATTCACTGATATGGGCATTACATGTTGTTAATAATAGGCTTACAATGCACTTTCCCTATAAGTACTTTTGGGGAATTCATATGGACATAGCATGCTAAATTACAGCTGTTATCCAAAACTGCTACAGCTGTTACCTAAAAACTGCAGGGAAAAATAGAAGCCATCCCAAAGTAAGACCATACAAACATATAATCCAAGACTGTATTACACATGAACATCAGGGCAGAGTTAAGGTTACTTTCCCAACTTTTCATTATCATTAACTGTTTTTTGAATGCTGAAATAAAGATTTTATATCATAGTCTTAATATAATTTAAAGAGTAGTGAAGGTTAAGAAGGTTTTTGTTTTCCTTTAAGGACAGAGGATAAATTCCATCATCTGGAATTATTTAGCCAGTTGCTTTGAGAGAACGTAAACAGAAATTCCCTTTCACTATGTATCTTGGAAAAAAACAAGAACCGAGGAATTCTCTGAAGGTCTATTGGATCTGCACAGCTTTTACTCTGGAAGATAGGAAGGGAGCAATGGAAAAGCTCATTTCTGGTGTACTTCTACTTAGCTGTTCCCTGCTCGTGAGCCCTGTGAATTAGGCATGCACGTATGTTCAGTTTGGCCTTCATTTGCCATGTATTTTCCATGCTTGAGACTCCTGCTTGACGACGATGGTGCAGTTCAATTCACTCAATGTCTTTTATGTTTCAGAGGCTGCCAAAATCCAGTTGGAGCAGCAGTGTGTATATATAACTAAGCCTGGCCTTGCATGTTGTGCATATTTAGTAAACACAATTACTTGGATCCTGCCATGTGGTTCCCTCATTCTGAATTTGTTATGTAAACACAAAAGTTACAAGACTACTCAGTTTCTCCAACTCCAGCCCTAAAAATGTGTCACTACCCACATATGCAACTCTGTGTGTGTGTGTGTGTAGATTACCACTGCTGTTCGGGCAGAAATGCCACAGAGATCTTTATGAGGGCAAAATGGATTTCTCCAGATCTTTTCATACCTGGAGAAGTTTAGATCAGAAAGGTTAGGATTTGGGGCACGTGCACTCTGCTAAGATCTGGACTGGAACAGAAAAGACTGTGTTGGTCAAACCATGTTGCAGCATTACAGGATTTGTTCTGCAGGGTTAAGCTCTCCATTGCCATGAGAAGGGACACAAAAGGGGCTAGGGAGGTGTGGATGGGCAACCTGTGCTCTGCAAATAAATGTGGCTTTCTTCTCATTAGGTCTGTTTTTGTTACAGCAATGAAGTAGCTGCCATCCTATATATACATTTGAAAGCCTTGCTCTGCTCCACAACCACCTTTCAAAACGCCTGACCAAAGGACAGAGCGGCCATGTGGCAACAGGTGAACTCAAGTTTTTTTGGGGAAAATGTCTCCATGCAGCACTCAGATAGGTTTCTTCCCCTCCCTTCTGCCTCAGCAGTGGCTGAGGGGCTGTGGGGTGGCTGTCGAGGCATGGGGCTGTGGAGCAGGCCCACAGGGGCAGTGGGTGCTGAGCCTCGGACACGTCACAGGGCTTTGCATGCCCACAGCATAAAAGCAGTGCAGCTCTGCGCAGGGGGAGAGAAAAAAGCCTGGAGGCTCACTCCTGGTGGGAGCCAGTAGCAGCTAGTAGGCAATAGGAAGGGGAAAGGAAGGAAACAATGGAAAAGAAAACAGGCTCAAAAGAAGGGGTTGGAACCTCTCCATCTGGATGCCCACAGAAGGGAAGCATATCTTCTGGTCCTACTGAGGCTACACTGTCCTACAGCCCACCGGCCAGCAGCTGCAGAGCATTGCCCCTTGAAAACCAAGAAGAGAAAATGGGCACTGCCTCTGGACAGCCAGAAATGTCAGGCACATTGGTGGCAGTCTGGTGAGACGCCTACACTTCATCTTCTGCTCTGAGGCTTCGCTAGTGCATTAATATTTCTGGAGATAAACACCTGTGCTGGTAAGCAGACTGAGAAAAAAAAAAAAAAAAAAAGACCATTGTAATTAAAGCAAAGGAAACAATGAGACAGTAGTTGCAGCATGTGCAAAGGAAGAATGCAGTGCTGCAGGCATGGGGCTCGCTCCTGGGGCTCCACGTGGCTGCTGCGCCCCCACGAGTGGGGGCGAGATGTGGGACCTGGCACGTAGGGTGGAACACATCGGGCACTCAAGCAGCCTGAGCTTGGCTCCCCTCTTGAAGTTTCCAAGCGTATTTGCCGTCCTCCAGGTAGCTACAAGAGGGGGGAGAGCTACCGGTAGGTTTCTGCTGGGTTGAAATAACAAAGTCTAGTGGGTGCCGCAGGCTGGCGCCCAGCCAGCAGACAGGCAGGGACAAAAAATCCAGAAAGGTTTTTAATACACTCGCAAAGAATAGCTTCTGGTGGACAAAAGAGTGCTTGTATTTTTGTTCTTTCCTTTTCCTGCCTCCAGGAAACTTTAAATAGATTGATTAGAGGCATGCATAGGATCCGTCTCTAATGAGCTCTGGAGCGCGCCGCTTAATGGCGAGGTGATGCCAGCCTTGGATTCTTTCTTTATTCTTGCTTCTTGCTAAACAGCAGAACAGTCCTGATCCTGAGTCTGGGAAAGGAAACGAGAGGAAGGCAGTTTTGCACTTGCTCATCCAGCGGGTGCTGGATGGCATCACCCCCCGGAGAAGCACCGGGCGCAGAGCTGAGCTGTCGGGAGGCGACCGGCGGGGTGGTGGCTGCTGGGTAAATGCAAATACTCCCAGCCGAGCATTAGCTATAGGATTTGCTTCAGTAATTACCTCTGCTTTAGTCTTATGACCCAACATAAGGCAGAATGACTCTTGGCCAAATTACAAGTTGCTGAGAGGTCTAGGGCATTCGGGCATGTGTCCTCTACCTGTTGGAGTGTGCTGCAAACCAGTGGGCATTTCTGGTTCTCTGGCTTTTATTATTCTGCATGCCTGATGATTAGAGGCTGCTTCAAGGCACTGACTAGAGAGCCTAAAGAACCATAGTTATCAATAGATGTGGGAGCAGGAATGAGTTTCTTACTCTTTAATATGAAGCAAAGACATCCCTGCCACCAGGACCAGTAGAGAGCTATGCATGCTGGAGGCAGCCCACAGCCAAAGGGGATGTTTCCTCTTTTCTGGCCCTAGGGACAGAATCCTCTCGTCTTTTACACACAGCAAAAATTCCAGCCACCATCCATACACCTCGGATAATTAGGGAACCTAAACATTTGGCTCATGGTAGCAATTTTATGTCTTCTAACAAGGGGAACAGCGTTCCCCTGGGTCCCACTCTCTTTGAGCCGTGCTGCTATGACAGTAATGCGATTGTCACTGCCATGGTATGCTTAACCTTTGCCAAACCAGAGCTGAGGCATTAACTCAGATCCTCAACTCACATGTCTTAAAGGGCAACGTAACCTGTGCTGCCTCTGCAGCCCCGTAACAATAAGCATGAAAATGTGACAAGCGTAAGCTGTAACAATGATTGATGCAGACAGAAAAATAACAAAGAGCAGCTAAAAAACACTGATGCAGTGGAATTCCTGGGAGCGGTGTCTCCACGGCATCAGCAGCCAAATGCTGGGACACCAGAAGAAAGGCTGGATTCGGCCGTGGTAGAAAGGATCGCCACGCTACACGGTGAAATTCCAGTAAACGGGACAAGAGCTGATGGTGTCTGGAAGTGGTAGTGCCACTGCTGCCCGGATAATGGTCTGAATTAGATTATGTGAAAAAAGAAGGAATATATAGACCACCAGCTGCTCAAAGGCTTACAACAACCTTGCTTTTATTGTTCGGCTAAGTTAGAGGTGGGGCATCAGAGGGATTCCACGCATACCACTGCAGAGAAATTTTAATATGTTCCACGCTGACACATATAAAAAGGAAATAACAGCTGATCATAGCCAGCGGAGCCTGCAGCATCTCTTCATACGCCTGCACAGAAGCATGGGCAAAGAGGGGTGCTTTTGGTCAGAGAGATAGACAACAGAGCCAACCTGGCAGCAGCCCCACTTTTCTCCTGCCACTGGGCTGGCCTTTGGCGAAAGGGCTGTTGAATGGGAAGCAACGAAAGAGAGATGGAAAAAAGGTGAAGCAGGCACGGCTACTGACCCCATCCCAAGATACCAGGGTGTGTAGAAGGGCAGGGGAGCGGAGAGGCTGAACGCTTAACATGATGAAAAGAAACACGTGTTTACACAACCCACAACGATCCAATGGAACAAGATATTGCAGAGGGCAAAAGTTTAGCGGGGCGCAGCAAGAGGACTTGATATGTATGAGAGGGTTGCAGCCGTAAGGGTTTTATTTTTAAAGAGTTTGGGGAAGGGTTGTAAACTCTCGGGACTCTGAGAGCTCAGTCGATGGGGTTAGGGGAAAATCTTTCACAGCAGCAAGTTCCCCTGTAGCTGCCTGCCCCGGGGTCTCTGCGTCTTGCTTTGATGTGGCCGTTTCCAGCCACGCTCAAGAGGTGGATTACTCAAATAACAGGGGGCTGTGGTGCGGGCTCATGTAGCAAAACTTTCCTAAGCCACAGAGCAACAAGTCTGTCCCGGTACTCAGGGGAACGTTAGAGGCAGAGGAACTTGTCCTGTTTGTAATATAACTGTCTGATAGTTGTAATTGCAATTACAATATTAGTATTTGGAAAAAAAAATAAATTCTACTGTCAATTAAATAAATAATCTGCCAGACTTGTTGCAAAAATAAATGTCTCAGAGGCTTCACGCAAACTTTGTACCATAGGTCTTCAGCTCCCTTCAAGGTCCAAGGACAGCCTTGGTCACTTCCGAGCACATCTGGGAGCAGGGGGTCGGGGAGGAGATAGGATCAGCTGCAGGAAATGGGGAATGAAGTCACTCCATGAGGATTCCCTGTCAAATGAGTCACTGTGGGCATCGGCGCCAGACCTCCAAGGAGGTGGTTCGCTTCCCTCACACCCTGGCAAAAAACACTGCAATGCTGGCAACTCAAGCAAGCAAGAATATACACGTGGCACATTAGGGATTGTTCCTATGACACATTCGGAGTTGTCCCCTATGGCACATGAGAGGTTGTTCTGGTGGGGTGGATGGCTATTGCCAACATCAGCCATGCTTTCATGGCTACCTGGGGTATTGCTACTGATAACTGTACACAAGACTGTCCATAACAAGGGTCCTGCTCTGCAAGGAGGAATCATCAACATACATGCATCTGTTCAAGAAAAGGTGCTGCACAAAACCAGGGAACTTACACAGGACACCTTCATGTAGTGATCAGGGCTTGTAATTGGAATAATCAGCGGTAGCCCCTAATTATATCCCTTAACTAAATCAAATCACTTTCTATTTTGTAAGCCTGAAACATCTTCTATTCCTTCCCCTTTTGCTTTTAAATGGAAAATCTTAAAACATCTTCTTATAATACCAGTATTACAAATAACATCGCATTGTTCCAGCATGAATAATTTCAAGGTACAAGTCACATTGGTAACCCCTGATTCAAGCTGGTAAGTAATTACTCACCAAATAGTTGTATTTAAGTCAAGGGAATTATTCATGTGCATAACTGCTCACAGATATGAGTAAGGTCCCACAGCCTGGGCAAAAGCGAACATCATTAGCAATTCAAAAGAAAAGAATAGAGGCCCTAAAATGTAGGTGGAGGAAGGACAAATAACAACACTGCGATTATTATATCCAATTCATTGACCCCCCACCAGGCATATGGGCCGCTTCCAATAGGAAATAATTTTACAGTGAGGAACTGGTTTGAAGTGAGTTTGTACCCACTGGTGGTTTTAAATAATCATTCGACTGTTCTCTTCCAGTATGCAGCGTCCTCACCTCTCAGCAACTAGGACAGAGTCACAAAGCTCTAGAAACTGTGACAGTTAGCATTTAGGATTTTTTTTTCATCTTTAAAGAACAGCAGGAACTTCAGCAAGTTACTTGTCAAGCCACTAGTCCCAGATAGAAACAAATAAGATGTATTACAGGGACACTAAGAGAGATATTTAAATAAGCTTAAAAGGTAGGATTAGAAATCTGCTTGACAGTCCCAAAGGAGTCAGTCCACACATGCTGCCTTGCAGACTCATATTTGCCTCGAGAAAATTATCCCCCCCGACACACATTCGGTGTGAGTTGCTCTGCTGACACTAGAACATTTAGCTAGCGTAGCACAAACAACTGAGATTGCCCTTCACGTGGTTTGTCTTTGTTACTCTTTTTTTTTTTTTTTGCTACTGGAACCATTAATTTGAACTTTTATAGGATGAGTTCACTCACCTGAATCTCAGCAGGGAGATGGGGCTTTCTTCCACAGCAGAGCTCTCTCGGAGCAGTATCCGTGCTGGGGGATTGCACTCACACTCCTCTGGTACTTTATCACTTGGCTCATAACAGCGAAACTCCTCTTTTCCCCCCCAGAGAGGCAGAGAACAGCTATGCTCGCGCCCCTGACACCGAGGCAGAGAGAAGCAGTGCCCCGGCAGGCTGGGATTTCAGGGTGCTGAGAGCCTCCCCCTGTCCTGCAGCGGGCTGCCGGGGGGTCCTGCGCAGCATCCTCCTGCGCCACTGACCGCCTGCACGGCCCCGCCGCACGATCTGTCGATCTGTCGTGCCGAGGGGGTAGGCTACCTACTAAATATACCCCTCGGGGCTACAGCACAGGCAAACACCGCGGCTTTCCTCATAGGCTTCAGCCAATCAAGGATGTGTATTAAATCTAGCCTAATCCATAGCCAGTGCTGTCCAGTCCGTAGTAAAGCTTCCCAGAAGTTTGGATAAATAATAACGTGCAAATTAAAAGTGCTCCTGCAAAGCATGACACACAAAGCTAGAAATAAATATTGCCTGTTGTTTCAAATTATTCTGAGCACTCCAGCAGATGACTGGCAAGAGAACAGCATGCATAAGTAGTAATAAAAGTAAACAGTTCAGCTTTAAACTAGCAGGCTTGCCTGTGTTCATAGAGCCCTATTGTAATGGGACAAAGACAGTGCTGGCGGTACCAGCGCTCTTGCTATGAGCTCAGGGCAGCACCCAGCTCGTCCATTCACTCCAAAGCCATACAGTGATAGCCAGCACAGAATTGCACACATGAGCCCGGCATGCTCACAAAAACAGAAGTTTAAGCAAGTTGCTCAGAAGCACACTGTGCTACCTCTCCGCTTGCTTACAGGCATCCTTCAGGCAGAAGATAGAGTTAAAGATACGAGGATAAGAAGGAGGCACAGGTACTAGAGCTGTGTCCAGTCTACATTATCACATTTTAGTTAAAAACTGGCACACAGAGAACATGTGTTTGTCAGATGAAGAGGCTAAGTGCTCGGTTTACGTCCACGAAACACTCAAAATCTGGAGGAATCTCTTATTTGTGTGCTTACCTTCAGCAAATGCTCTGCTCCTTCCTTCCCTCCAACTCTTCGGAGAACTAAAAAGAGGTCCTGTTACTTCCAAATGCTTTTGTTCTTCTGTCCCTCTGTCACATGGCTTGCCTTTTATATTTGCAACACACAAAAGTTAGGGCTGTTATTTAAGAGAGAGAGGGAGAGAGAGGGAGAGAGAATGTCAAATGGAAAAGTGCCATTGCAGTCATATATCAATCAGGGCAGCGGCAGCAGCAGCTCACTGGCAAATGGGAATTCCACAGAAATGCGAAGCTCTTGTTATCTGAGAAATCACAAAACACCACCAGCCAAGCTCCCCTCTGCAGGGACTTATTAGTGGCAAGCTGGGAAATAAAAAGAAATGTAGGTTTTTTGTTGATGTTGTTATTGTTTCAGATCTGGAGATATGTATGCGAGGGCACATATGAGACAGTGGAATATAAGTCCTGAATAAAATTCCTTTCTAAATAAATGCACTGTGTGCAAGATAAAGCAAACCACTGTGAAGTGGGGTAATTGGAGCAAAGTGAATAATCTCAAAATAACAATTTAAAAATTTGCTATGTGTTTGCACTTGGAAAATATCCATAGGAAAACTGCCCTTTCCCTGGATTACTCATTAATATCCTTTTTTTTTCTTTTTTTTTTGATGAGTTTTTTAAAGAATATTTTTACCTGTGATTGATCTCAGATATCCTAAATTCAAGCTGTTCTGCTTTACTGCAATTGGTTACCTAAATCATCTGACATTCCCAGGCTTTCCAGTTGGGTAAGCAGGCAAGCATTTTCTGTACTAATATTTGTGGGCAAATCAGCAATTCAGATGCTTCAAACAGTCTGACCCAAAATTCAGAATTTTCCCTCAAATAAACCCTTGTATGCTCACAGAAGCTGAGTTATTTAAGATTTCAAACTGACATTGTCTTTCTGCTTTACCCACCTTCCTCCGAAGAATGCCAAGTTTGAAAACGCTCCTCCTTCAAACCTTTTACATAACTGTTGTGCCTTTTATGTAAAAATGAATGCCCTGGAGGGCTGAAGGCAGACTCCATCCAGTGGAGAAATGCACTTACAACGAGTGCATCCCAAATATGTTTGGATATGCATAGCTCTGGATGCACCAAACCTCCTTCTCTGTTCCCCAAGAGGAGCCCGTTTCACTTCCTTTTGGAGTGCCCCCTAGTCATCCTGAGGCGGTACGGGAGCCCGAGGAAGAGCAGACCCTAGCCAGTTAATTAAAAAATAGGCGACATAGCTGGCCATTCACAAGCTGGATCTGTTCAGAGGCACTGGCCAGCAGATGGACGGGGTCCTGTGTCGATTGTGTTTGAACTCTAAAGGAAAGTTGGTATTTGATGGATGATGTTATTAGCTAAATGTCTTATGTGGTATAAGATCAAAGAGCAGATGGAAATTATGCCTTAAAAATAGAATAATCTAAAAGGGGAATGGCTTGTAGATGAGTAAGCATCATGGAAACAATAAAGGAGACATTCTTTGGCTTGCCTTGCTGCAGAGCCAGGTTTGGCTGGTGGGATAAGCAAATGATCCACTTAGGACCCAGATCCTTGGGACGTGAGTTTTGCTGCACAATTTTCCCCTCATATTCAGTGTTTACTTTGTTTGGACTCAGAGAGAGGAATGGCCAGCAGGTTGAGGGAGGTGATTGTCCCCCTCTGCTCTGCCCTCGTGAGGTCCCACTTGGAGTGCTGCATCCAGGTCTGGGGACCCCAGCACAAGAAGGATGTGGGACTGTTAGAGTGAGTCCAGAGGAGGGCCACAAAGATGCTCAGAGGGCCACAGCACCTCTCTCCTATGACGAAAGGCTGAGGGAGATGTTCAGCCTGCAGAAGAGGACTCTGGGGAGTCCTCATTGCAGCTTTTCAATACTTAAAGGGGGCTTATAAAAAAGACAGACAGTAATTTCTTACTTGGGCAGATAATGATAGGACAAGGGGGAATGGTTTTAAACTAAAAGAGGGGAGATTTAGATTAGAGGTTAGGAAGAAATTCTTCACTCAGAGGGTGGTGAGGTACCGGAACAGGTTGCCCAGAGAAGCTGTGGATGCCCCATCCCTGGAGGTGTTCAAGGCCAGGTTGGATGGGGCCTTGGGCAACCTGGTCTGGTGGGAGGTGTCCCTGCCTATGGCAGGGCTGGAACTTTAAGGTCCCTTCCAACCCAAGCTGTTCTATTATTCTGCAATTCTATGATTAAGTCAGATGTGGGTTTCTCTCACAGACTGCATGTGTCGCAGGGTGGACAATGGCACAGCTCAACAGCATCTTTGCCTTGTTGGAGTTGCAGGCTGAAATGCCACCAATGTTGTGTCATTGCACTTACGTTAAACAGATAGACTACCCAGAAAAATAGTTCTTAATTTAGCCAACTCCTGCTTTTTGAACTAAAGGAATTGGCCCTTTGGTCATTCAGCTGCCATATCCACTTGTCTCTTGTTATTTGATTTTCCATGGAAAAAACCATGTATATTATTTTTCCATGGGAAGGGTGTGGTTCACATGCCTGGTTGCTCACACTTAGGACCTGCCATGTCCAAGACAAAAGCCAGGCTAAGTAGCTCCTGGATGAAATTTGCCAGGAGACAGTAGATAACTCATTTGCCATCCTTACTGCAAATTATGTTCCTTAAGTTCTTACTAGTGCAACATATGTTTGTTTTCTTTGTCTCATTTATAGGAGACAATATCCGTATTAGCTACTTGTTGGGTGCTAGGCTTACTTTAAATGATCATTAATTATCAGTTACATGTCAAACAGGTATTTTTGAGAAGTAGTACTCAGTTGTTTTCTACCACAACTACAGCTTCCTAATACAGGAAAATCTGCAGACATTGGACCAATTTTTATTTTTTAAATTAAAAATGGCTTTCAATTTTTCATCTTCAGCTTCAAATCCATCTTTACCAATAAGTAGGAGTTAATCAGCAGTTAATTGACCTCACAGACTGGCAACTTATAAACTGACACCCTCATTTGTGGTCTGAATGAACTTACACAAGATTGCAAGCACAAAAGTAAAAGTATAAAATATAGCCTTTCCCCTCCTCCCAAACTCCCCAAAAGTTATGGCCTATAACTTTTTCATAGTTGTTCATAAATCTTCATCTTCTCTTAACCACTGTCACTTAATCCTTCCCATAAAAACAGTATTTTAAATAAATAAAAGCGGAAAGAACGGATCAGAGCTAGGTTTTCAAAGATGGTTAGACATCTGAGAAGACCACAGATGTTTGATAAGATTTCCAGAAGATCTAAAGATCCTGCTCCCATCCCAGTTTTAATCTGAGTTCTCTTCGGGGGAATTTATCTCACCTTGCAGCAGTCACCTGAAAACTAAGTTTAGGCTCTCCCAACAGCAAATTGAGAGTTTCCATTCCAAATTGCATTAATTTCAGGCCAGTTTAAGGTGGTCATCAGTAACGGTCTTTCTCCTCATGAACAAAAAAAAGATAATTTGCTAAATTAGTTGGACTAAATACCAATTTTTTAGATAGGTAAAACTAAGCAGGATAAATACCACCCAGAAGGACTGAAGCAGTAGTTTTGAAGAGATGGAGAACCACTTCTGGAGTTCTACCAACATTCATGGCTCTATCCTCATGAAACGCATTGTAGCTCTGCAGCCCTAATTTACTTGCTTCCCTATTCCACCTCGATATGCCCTACAAGACTCAATGTTTGTTCTCAGAAAACATTGTACTACCATTACCTGCAATTTAGTAGAACTGAATTCTTTGCCTCATTGGCATCGTCAACTTTGCATTGCCTCCTCAAAAGAGCAGGATTTCATCTCCACATAGTGCGCTTGTTGTGAAATGCATTCTGAGTTCTGCAGCAAAATAAGCCTTAAGTTTCACTTTGAAGGATTTTCCAGTGCTGCCAGTTCATAGTCTTTGTTGTGCAATTTTTGCTTTCTGAGACAATGGATAACAGACCTCCATATCATCAAATGTACTGTCAGAAGAGGCACTACTTGGTGTATGTGCTGTTTGCATCTGTGAAGGCCACGAATAGAATATATTTGCAAGGACAATTTTAAAATTTAGATATATACTCACACACAGACACAGACATGCATGCTATTTCTGCAAGCAATTAGAGTGGGCAGGATGTATAGGAATACAGCTCATGGAAGGATGATGCTTTGTTAGATTATTGAATTGATAAAGGGTGGACTATATTAGGGACTTGACTATTGGTATTGTTTTTACAGCTGGGAATGTAGGGGGAACTGAAAGAATTGTAATGATGGGGAAGGGTCTATAGTAACAAGTAACATAATATTTATATAGTGAGCATATATTTTGTACAGACAAAAGATACCCAGAATCCTTAGAGGAGCTATTTTCTATTTCTTTTAATAATCCAAATAAATATTAGGTAAATCATAAATCTAACACATAAAATTACACACCCATGCACATTAACCCAGGATCAGGTTGCACAAATGTCTATCCAGCCAACAGATGCTTTTCACACCTTATGTCATCCTGCCATGCATTCCCTGAGATTCATTTTGCAAGGTTATTTAAACACCTACCTGCGTATATTCTTCCATAATCTAAATGGGCCTCTTCTTTTAGTATTTCTTTGAATACATGAATGGGTGCTGTTAAGAGACAGTATCTGGAAGTGTTTATTCAGTGGCTTACACATATGTCATTATTATAGCAAAGCGCCCTTTATTTAGGGACTAAGGCTGCTATAAAGAATACTGTGAAAATTTGGTCTGGACTATTTGCTTATTTGTTTTACCACAGAATTCAGACAGACATATTGCCTGCAGATGAAACGCACGCTTTTTTTTTAAATGCTGTGAACCTGCATCTGTACCATGACCAGAAGTTAGTGTGCCCCCAGAGTTGGTGTCCCCTTGGTTTCTTCAGCAAAGCAGTGGGAGTCAGTCATGTAGGTCTTCCCTGGAGTATGCTGCCTACAGGAGGCAAATGATGCTGGAGTACCAGTGCTTAAAAAAGACAAGCTCAGGAGCCTGGCTGGGAAAACTATATACCAGGGAGAGATCTTGGATGAACATGGCTTGGATGTGGCTGTGGAAGGGGAGTGGGTGGTGATTCGGCTGGGGAAGGTTAAAGTGATCTTTGTGCATGAAGTCACTGCTCTGCCCTCCTGCCATTAATCCCACTCAAACTCCCCTGCACTCACCACAGAGTCCTGACAAATGGGTTGTATTGGAGAAGTGAAGAAGCCTGGATTCCTACACATTTTTAAGCCTATGTCCCTCATAGTTACCCACTCAGGTTTCAGCACTACATTACCTTCAGCTCCCTGGCCCCTGCATCTCCTAAGGATGTGGTGTCCCACCATGCCTCAGTAGTACCTTTTGCTCCCTCCCACAGAAATTTCTACTTCTTTTCAAAGCTCCTACCAGAGTACTGAGCAAGGGGCAGTGTGCCCTCACTGGTGAGCATGCACACGCTCATCATCTGTAGTGTTGCAGCTCCTCACCTCGGACTGCTGAAGCGTGTGTGCTTCAGTTCCCTTCTGCCAGATATCAACAGCATGCAGCACTCTTGCCTAGAGGCCATGCCTCCTTACATGTCCAAGAATTTATCAAGAAACTTAGTTTTCTCTGAGACCTCTGCCTTGCTGTAAAATTTTTTGAAATTATTTGGCTGGCTGTAAAGCCATCGAGAGAGACTAGGGTGAGGGGTGGTAGACAGAAAGGCAGCTCAATCCTGTAAGAAAATCATGAATGAGAGAGTAAAGATGCCTTTTTTCTACCTTCAGATTTTTAGAAGATAGTGTCTCTTTCTCCTCGAAGAGACTGTGGCCACCATAATCCCTACCCCCATCTCCTTTGGAGTGACTGGATGCACCACTCTGGATGCCCAGGCAAAGGGTAAATCATGTATAAACAACAGAGGCCTGACTACTCCATGGGGCTGCAAGCACATCATCCTACCTCCCCAGATCATTTTAACCATTAGTCTGAAGATGTGGTGCTAATGTTTGTTCCTAAGTTCTTGTTTAGGAGTCAAATCTTAGGGCACTGCAATGAGAAAATGCTGGTCAGCATTTCTACCACACTCTGACTGTCATTGCCACTTCTTTGTATCTAATGAAGAAAGAGGAAAGCTGCTGTGTTTCTGTGAATCTCAGTGATATGGATCAACCATTCTACAGATACTTGTGGGATTTCTCTGCCCTTCCTGAAGTTAGAAATCTCAGACTCAGCTAATCGCTCTTGGTTCCTCTTATTGTCGGTGGAAACTACAAATAGGTGCTGCTCAAAGGACTGTTTATTTGCTGATGCTAGGATGAGGTGGAACTGCCTCTTGGCAATATCTGTTTCTTTCCATTAATAACAAAGGAAGACAAGAGTGTTGGCCAAGATGCCAAGAGTTCTGGTTTACTAATCCAGCTGTTGGATGCCTTGGTTATGGCACATGAATTCCACCTTAAAGGTTGCTTGAAATTATCGTATAAGCATATGCCGTGTATACATAATATGCCAGATATCCATAGTTGTGCATAGGTCCATGCTAAGTATTTTGCTTTTTTTCCTGAGGCTGCAGGAAAGTTTTGTGTCAAACAGTGTGGGATAATAACACTTGATGTGCAGTGCAGAGTCTGCAGTGTATTTCTTCCATCTGTTGGAGGGAGGAAGAAATACACTGCAAAGATTTGTAGCCTGTCAAATGCTTATCTGAGTATCAAAGAGCAGTTATGATGTGTCCTGTGGGATCTCCAAACCACATCTAAAAGTAGACTCTATTAACCCTAGTCTCTTGTGGGAAGGAGTCTTAATCATGCCCCTCATGGATTTCTTGTGTGGAGTTTGAGACCTTGGAATACAGCCTTCCTGTGGTGTCTCTCCTCCCAAGGAATTTCTCCCATGCTTCTCCAGCATTTACATCTCTACCTCCCCGTGTGGGTGATACATGATGCACCTTGGGTATCAGAGTTGGTTTATACCCTACCATCCCAAAAGATTCTGAGGGTGAAACTGTAGCTTCATCTCCAGTAGGGTTTGCACAAGAGAGAGAGAAAAAACTAACTCAGGTGGCAGGAGTTACTCCACTTACTTGAAAAGAGTTTTGTTGCCTTCCTCGGTATATCAGGTGTAGGAGTGTGATTTGAACAACATTTCTGGAATGACAAGAACTCTTCCATAATTTCACCTATAGCAGCAAAAATGACCTGGCAAGATACAACCGGATTCTAATAATGGCAACCTTATTTTGTTACAGCCCCCTGCCAATACCTACAAGACATGATTTTCTTGCAGTAAAAATACAATAAGCAAAGTGGAGGAGATGTTTTTCCGTGCTGTTTATTATGTGAAATTAAAGACAATTAATTTGTTTACTACCCAGCTTTGTGTGGTCACTCCCTGTACAAAACCTCACATTTAAAAAGGAAGCGGTAAGTGAAAATCTGCCCCAGCTGTACAATTTGGGTTAAAATTGGAGGGCAGCTTGCCGTATGTGAAGTTGCTGAGAAGAAATGCTATTTAGAGCAGGAAATTGGTGATTCATAATTGACATTAACTCTAGTTACCCTCCAATGTGCATGCTGTACTTCATGTGAAATTATTATAACCAAAGAAAGGCCCTTCCCTTGAGCAAGTTCAAGTTAATGTTTAGGAAACCATTTAAGTTATTATTAGGACAAAAGTCATTATGGTGGAATGGTCGGATGCTCAGATTGTGCCCTCAGTTGCAAAACCTGTGCATTTAAATACCTCTTTTCAGGTAGCTCTTCAGACATGCTCATTTTGGCCTACCCACTGAAATTTCAGCCTCGCAAATGTCCCCAGTACAAACTCCCAGCGGTTTTTAAAAACAGCTAGAGATCAGTCAAGCTCTTCCTGTGGGCGGCTTCCTAACTGCGCCCAGATTTGTGCTAGCCTTTGGTTTCACACGTCCTTCTGCACTCAGACGAACTCCTCGGGCCACAGCGGCTGGAAACAGGGCCCCAAGGACATGTCTGTGCCCAGTTGCGTGCAGGTCCCAGCTTTGATGCACCATGTGTGGGCAGACACCAAAATTGCAGAAGGCAGCTTGTG